>NC_088713.1:16189419-16241919 GCF_963576615.1 Watersipora subatra
AAAAATTGGATGGCAGGGTATAGAAGCCATCAAATTTAAATAATGTGAGCATCTCCTGCTGAAAATCATGAAAATTTTATACAAGTACTGCACATATTAAAAGTAAGTAATAAAATAGTATGTTTATCTGAGAAACTATAGTTACCTACAGTAACTTTAGTATACTTAGTGTATTTATTGGTAATGATCTGCATGAAACTGTAAGGTTGCAGTGTGCTATGGGCAGTATGTACCGTAGAGAGTTTTTACCTTCAAGAGTGATGTACGTATAACATAAACTTTTAGTTTCCTTCAAATAAGTTTAACTTACTAATCAGACACTTAAAACTAAGTTTTATTTTACATTGTTAACAAATTTACTGAACTTCAATTTTGAATTACTAAAATTGTATCACATAGTAGTTTTGGCTTTATTTTTAATATGATTTTATTCAATTTTATTAAAACCTTTTCACCATTTTGGCAAAAGTTCTGACAGATGCTGTTTTCGTAATGAATTGGATTTTCTTTAGCAGCTCAAGGTAAATTGTCTGACCATGTATTTGTTTGAAGAGATTGCTACTCTAATTTTGATAATGGTTTTAAAAGGAATAGACTATGGTTTTACGTGTGATAATTGTTGAGATGAAAAACATTGCTCACTGTGTCACTTTCAAGCATTGTGAAAAAGTTTTCACTGAATAGCATTTTAGGGTCTTTGCTATTTTTATGTATGTAATAAGTACATGAAGTGCCAAATTTGAACTCTTTGCTGAAACTTTTGCTGAAGTCGTATGGTGAAATAAGATTCAAATTGGGAGGTAAAAAAATCATTGTGTTCTACCTCACAAGGTGAAAAAATTGTATATCGGAGTATTCGTACCCTGAGGCCGCACTGTATTAATTATTTTGATGAATTTGCTATAATTAAAAAAAATTACAACAAGTTTTCAAGTTAAAAATGGCTTTGTTACCAATAGCTGCAATCACATGTCATGCATTAGTCCTAAAGAATATTCACATTGTTCATTCTATTATGTTGACCTTAGTAACTATGGTTTGTTACAGTAACTGTAGTGTATCTAGTTTCATTAGTGTTTATGATCTGCAATTATTTGCAACACTATAATGTACTACATGCAGAATGCACCGTAGTGAGTTCTTACCTTCCAGACACTTATGGTGATGATATCTGCACATCAACTGAGCAATAATTTTTTTTAGTTAAAGTTGTATAAGTATGAAATACTACAATAACTATGTAGGCTAACAGGCATCATATGCAACTGCTGCTGCTAGCATATGCTATTTCAAATAGGCATTCAAGAAAAACATCATCCATTTTTAAAATTTTAATGTTATTGCCAATCATAAGTCATTGTATTTGGGTAAAAGTTAAAACGCAGAAGAATGCAAAGAGTCAGTCTGTAATTTTGTAGTTATGACTGACCACAATATGACTGAGAAAAAACAAACTGAGAGCTATGAAGTATGCAAAATGCCAAAGCTGTGTAATATATACTTTCAAGTTGTGTAATATATACTTTCAACTCAGTAACCATAATATGTCACATCATGCTGTGTTTTTGTATGTGTTTGTTAGATTCTTATGGCTATAATGTAGTCATTTTGCGGCATAAATTTGCATTCCAATGATATTCGGCAAAATTGTACATACATCAAAAACCAAATGGCCTATTTTAGGGTTTTTATGTTTTAGATATATAAGATGTTATATAATGACATACTATAAATTTACAACAATTGACAGACTTCGAAAAAAAAATCTTTAACAAATTGTATACAAGTTTCTCATAAGAAAAAACTTCGCCGATAAGTAAGAAAACTTCGGTCAGCATGAACCCTAGCAAGTCATTCTGCTGAGTTCATATAGATACTGACCTGAATGGAAGTTTTGTCAGGCCACAAGAATGCAAAGTCAACTTTTGTAATGACATCAGCTTATCCATACCAATAAGTAAATCAGAATCCAGTTTATCCGAACTGATATACAGTTCTTTCAGAATGGTCAGTGAATCAAATCTGTAACAAAAGGTCATTTGTAACTATAATATTACTAACTTTATTCAATCAGGGCAGAGTAATCCATGTAAAGACTTTTTATTATTCTTCTCATAACATGTAACTGTTAGGAAAATCACTATAGAAAATTGAAGCGGTGTGAGTCAGTCAAAAATGAATTCGGTACAATTTATTTGCAGCTACACCTCCAAATATTGATGTATGGATATGGGTGAGATTTTTATTAAGTTAAAGTTATTAAGTTAAGTTATGTTTATTAAGGTTTTTCTGCTAATGGACTGACAATGGTATTAGGTTCGGAAGTATGTTTTATTTTCATCATTTTTTTCTCTATATAATATTATAAATGGGGTGGAATCCAAAATATTTTATAAGTAAAACAAACAGCTTTTGTTACAAATAAAGTATTGTTAACAAGCATTTTAATCTAGTAACACTAGTTTTAACATAATTAGGAGCGGCGATACAGTATGATGTTAGTCTTTAAAAATCCTAAAGCAGTGGATTTTCACCATAACATTTTAATTCCAGTGTTGAGATCGTGAGCCAAAAACCTCTTGTTGACGGATAAAGAAACCTATAATAAGTATGTATTGGGAACACTATTTGCCAAAAATTATCAAAATTTTATATTAATACAAGTCATTTAAAAATTTAGTAACGAAACAGTATGTGTGTGTCTGCCTATGTGTGTGTGTCTGCCCGTGTGTCTGTCTGTCTGTTCGTGTGGGTGTGTGTCTGCCCATGTGTCTGCCTGTGTGTCTGCTCGTGTGGGTGTATAAATGTGTTTATGTGAGTATATGTGGGTCTATGGGTATGTTTGTGTGTATTTCTGTATCTGTGTATGTGTGGAAGTGTGTGTGTAAGTGTGCGTGTAAGTGTGTTTGTTTATCTGTGGGTGTGTCTGCAAGTGTGTGTCTGCACGTGGGTGTGTGTGTATGTGTTTAAGTGTGTGTATGTGTGTGTATGTGTGTATGTGCGTATTTGTGTATGAGCGTATAGGTGTATGTGTGTGTTTGTGTGTGTTTGTGTGTATGTCTGTGTATTTACGTATGTGTATGTGTGTATGGGTGTATGTGGTTTTATGTGTGTGTATGTGTGTATGTGTGTATGTGTGTATGTGTGTATGTGTGTATGTGTGTATGTGTGTATGTGTGTATGTCTGTATGTGTGTATGTGTGTATGTGTGTATGTGTGTATGTGTATGTGTATGAGTATGTGTATGGGTATGGGTATGGGTATGGGTATGTGTATGGGTATTGGTATGGGTATGGGTATGGGTATGGGTCTGGGTATGGGTATGGGTATGGGGATGGGGATGGGTATGAGTATGGGTATGGGTATGGGTATGGGTATGGGTATGTGTATGTGTATGTGTATGGGAATGGGTATGGGTATGGTTATGGGTATGGGTATGGGTATGGGGATGGGTATGAGTATGGGTATGGGTATGGGTATGGGTATGTGTACATGCATATGTATATGTTTATGTTTGTATGTATGCGTGTATGCAACTGTGCTTGTGCTGGTGTGTGTGCTTGCGCGTTCTAGCTTGTGTGTTTCTATGCATGTGTCTTCGCGGGTGTTTCCGCATACGTCTTTGCGTGCATCTCCGCATGCATCTCTGCGTGCGTCTCCTCGTATGTCTCTGCGAGCTCTTCAGTGTGGGTTTCCGTTTGTATTTCTGTGTCAGTGCTTCTCCGCATGCTTTTGCATGTGAGCCTGTGCACGCGTCTGTGTGTGCGTGTGCGTCTGTGTGTGCATCTGCATGTGTGCATGTGTGTGTGTGTGCGTGCGTGCGTGCGTGCGTGCGTGTGTGTGTTTGCGTGCGTGCGTGTGTTTGTGCAATACATAAAACTATTAAAAATAAATCCAGCATCCGCTGAGTCAAATTGAATGTTAGTTATTGTGCCAAGGTTGGTTGTGTTTATGCTTTTTGTGACTATTTTTGTGAAACAGTGTCAGTTAGGTGAAGCACGTGGGTTAGTGTTTTAAATTACTATAAAATCTTTATTTAATCACGTTCTTTTGGTCTTTTACAACCTTTTCAAGAGGAAATTTTTATTCGAGGCGATGATCAAGTCGAGAGTGGGCAGTATATTTTGATTAGCTCATCAGAACTTGGGAAAATGTAGATAGCCGTTTGTATCAAATTGTATTGAACAATGAAAATATATTCACTACAAATCTATGCTAGTATGTAACACAGGTATAACAAGAATACTACATGAGTCTATTAATAGGAGTGTAAAATAAAAAAAAAACAGTGCAATATTTTTAAAAGATATTTAGGTTTAGCTGAGACAGGACAGATGAAGGTGTCTACACTTTAACCCTAATATGACAATTTCTATCCATTGATTGAGCGTAAGAATTGTATTATACCATAAAATAATTTAGACCAGAAATAGTCAGATACAGTTATTAATTATATCCTTGGTGTTGTTTTCAAAATTTTGAAGAATAAATGTAAAGCTCAGAATTTATTAAATCGAGTTTAATACGCCATAGCAATCACTGCTGTTACACAAATGTTGTACATTAATCTTGAAGATTATTCTCATTGTTCATCAGACTGTTTTAAAGTCATTATGTCAGATTCTCATCCTCGTCATAGACAAAACTTAATATAATGGATTTAATTTACACCAACTTCGAATTAAGATCTAGATTTGGCAATTGTTATAACTGATCTTCCCAGGTACACAGTCAAGAAAACTATCGCAGCCACCACAACAAACACAAATTAGTTTTTTGTTAATGATAAACATGGTTAATATTATTGGAACTGTTTAACATAATAATATAATCACCATAATGTTATTATTTCCTTTTTAGTAGCACTTTTCAACTAAGCATTTGTGAACACTTTTCCATTGATCACTTTCAATTATGGGTTCAAATAAGTAAATAGTAGCGGCGTTCAATTTAAGAATGATACAGTATTTTCTTAGCCTTTTCATTACAAAAATAAATAAACGACCCTTTCCAGTAGCAGGTTTAGACACTTGAAGTATTGTTTTAGTTTCATTTTATATTAACATGAATTTTTAGAGTGATATATTTTGTTATTTCTTTATGTTAGTACAATAAATCTATTTTATGTTTTTCCAATGCTGAAAAGCTTATAGGAAGAGGTTAATGGGTTTATCCCTCCTATATAATTCCCAAACATTATTGATGAAATTATTTTTGGAGGTTAGACAACTTCTACATTAGCTAAAAGTAGCAGTATTCTAAAATAAAACTGTTAAAGCACATAAATTACATAATTTTTTTATTAAATATTTCAAAACATCAGAGTCTTGGCTTTTGAATGAGCCTATATTCAATACACAAATAATAATATTACTATGAAAAACGGGGTGTCAAAAGTATGTCCTGCAAAAAAAAGCACTTGGTTCAGGTACTCAAAATGTGACGTCATAGTTCTCATTTAGCCTTAGGTTGTCGATCTATTTCGCTGCCATTAAGGCTGCGTTTTTCTGTGACAATCGGTGCTATTAAATCTGGAGAGCGCTAATAATAAACTAAGAGTCTAGATAATCAACAATTCCCGCGATCGTGCTAACGCCCGACCAATACAAACACATGTTCTGGGTTAACTAATTATGCTTCAATAAATGTAATGTCGTTGATAAAGGTTATGAAATCCCATCGATTAAATTATGACCTGCGGTTGCGTGGCCCTAGGACTAAATGTCTATCGCATTTTTGCGAGATCCCGCAATGCTTAAAATTAATTAGTCTCAGTTGTCACCCTCACCATCACGTTAAAATAAAGAGCTAGTGCATAATATCATCGGGAAAATATAGTATGATTCTTGGAGTCTGAGGTACTTATCATAGAAATAACATGTAAATGGAGAACTAATGACACTGATTCCTTTGTCCTCTTCATTCATTCTCTGGAGTTGTCCTACCTTCGCCTGCCACTAGCGTCATTATCGTCGATATAGTCATTATCGTAGCTGATAAATAAGCGGTAAGAGCACACAACAACGGATATGAGAATTGTGACGTCACAATTTACGAGACTATGCCAGTAAACTTTTTTCCAGTAGAGCTCTGGGGAAATCCTATAAATACCAACCAATGTCTGTCTCACCATGGCAAACAATAGCTCATTCGAAAGCCAAGACTCTGATGTATTAAAATATACAATATAAAATTATGTAATTTATGCGCTTTAAGAAGAGTTTGAAATACTAAAAACTAGTTGCAAATTTTCTGAAGTAAAAACTAAAAACATGATTTGGAGGAAAAATAACCCTTAATCAATGGCACATGTGAAACCAATCTTTTTAGTAAACTTTTTGAAATAATTTTCTATCAAACAATTGACTGCTTATCTTTTCCTTTACACAACCTGACCTGATTCTTTGAAAACTACATTTTTGTAGTGTGAGCCTCTCTAGTGATGTGAGTTTCTCCAAAGTTTTAACATCACTGTTATCCAATTTGGTATCCTTGACTTTCAACTCTTTCAGATTGGTAAGTAACGCAAATCTGTAACAAACCATAGTGACTCAGTTGTAATAACTCTACACAAGCAGGATTAAACCAAAATTTCCAAGCAGTGAATATTTTCGAAAGTAGCCTCAAATTTGGCGTAAGTTATTATTGCAAAATTTTGTGTTCATGCCGAGTATTGCGACGAACGTATTCCCACTTTACTATTATCCTAATTTTCATAAAGGATGTGGAAACTCACTAATGAGATCCAAAGGTTTTTAATAAGGTGGTGATGCTGTGTATTCTAATAGGAACAACCCTGCATCATAAAAATTACTTGAACTCAGCTATGACACTGATCTTTAGTTGACCAATAAAGATTCTGACTCATTAGGAGGTGATGATTTTTAAAAATGAAAGAATGTGATGCATTGATAAGCTAAGGGCAAATGAACAAGATCTGTTCAGCAAATTAGACACTCGGATAAATGGTGATCTTTAATGTCAACATTGTAATCGCCTGTGCACATTAGGGGCAGGGCCATGGAATAATGTAATATCACAATTATACTAATGCACATCTGAGTTTTCAGAAAGAAAAAAAAATTACAACAAGCTGCTTTTTATTTATAAAAACTTTTCTAAGTTTCTCACGCACAGTGTATAAATGCACAAGGGTATAACAGACATGTTAACAGCAGAAAACTTTTACAGTTACACTAGTTTTTCGCGACTTAGCCTAGAATTAACAATAAATTGGCTTAACATAGAAACCACTCTCTCCCACGTAGTCTTCAATTCTTATTTTGTACTGACATTCTCAAGGAACATCTTACATACCGAAGAACCTCTATTAAAACTCCAGATTAATTTGAATGACCCATTAATTTGACCAGCACTATGGGAAAAAGGGTAGAAAAATAGAGTGCCACCTTTTAATTAAGCACCATCTTTCGTGGCCGACACTTTGGCTTTCTTTGATAATTACAAACTCACAATAATACAAAGCACTAGTAATGACTCAGTTACATCAATAACAATTGATTCTTTTGTGGTTTCTGTTTGCATTAAAGTTTATTTTTGACTCCAAAGCCTACAGCTTTTCTTTAGAACTTGACAAAAAAACCATAAAAATAATAATCATCACCCTAAATTAACAATAATTTCTTGTTTAATGCGGTCTTAATACTTTGATGTATGAAAAGACGGCTTAAAATGGCAATGGAAACTTTACCACTATTTGACTGCGACTTGTGCTAAAAGTTTATTATTATTTCTGCACAGATTTGCTTTAAAATCGACCCGTGCAAGTTTCGTTTTGCTAAAAAATTGTTTAAACCTTAATCTCAACTAATTCAGCATCGCAAAAAAACAGTTGAGGTCAGCGAGCACTGAAAAGTATTGAGCAGCAAGAAGAT
Organism: Watersipora subatra; assembly: GCF_963576615.1. Lineage (NCBI taxonomy): Eukaryota > Metazoa > Bryozoa > Gymnolaemata > Cheilostomatida > Watersiporidae > Watersipora > Watersipora subatra. Next base: position 16,197,315 of record NC_088713.1, read on the forward strand.
ACTATGATTTCATACAAAATCAACAATCAGATTGCAATCTGCTGAGCCAATGATGCACATATTTATGTTTCAAAGGTGTTAACTCTTGTTTATGCAAATATTTAAAATTTGGTTTGTTCATATCACTTGTTCTTGAATACAGTGCACAATTATTCAGATCACGATTAGTCTGTTATACAACTTTTTTACCTGGTTAACAGGAAAATGACGAATTTTTAACCTTGGAATTCAAATCTTTTTTCACCATCTGATTTTAATAAAATTTTTGCTCAAGTTTGAATTTGGCATTTATTGTGCTTATTACATACATCAAAGTAACAAACATGCTAAAAAGGTCTTAGCCAGAAACATTTTTGAAATGATTGAAAAGGACACAATGACTGATGTTTCTCAGTTCAGCATTTCTTGTGTGTAATAAACTTTTCCAAAATTAATATTTCTCAATTAAAATTAGCAGCCAAGTCCAAGCTACAATCCCTTCAAACAGAAGGTCAGTGTTCAGACAATTTTTTAATAATTTAACAGAAATTTTGTTAATGAGCTATTGAACATAACCTCTTCAAGAATCGCATTGCTCGGATTTTTTTTATTATTTTGGTCTGCTAAATTTTATGGTGAACATGGAGCCTGAAATTTAAAGAGGATAAAATTTTGGTGATAAAAAATAGCAATTCAGAGATATAACTCAAAATACGTAGTAAATTTTTGCTTTAATTGTGTGCTCAGTAAGCAATACTTATTGAACACTTTCAAGACTGACATTGAATTATTTCGATTCGAGTTGCCCTCTCCAAGTGGCTGACATCGAAATAATTCGACCTCGGTCAAGTTAGTTCATGGACTATTGACCTCAGATCTGTTAGTATTGCTGATATCCTGCTAGCGCTCAGTTTAAGCTTTGTGTACAAAAAAATCTTGCTGCTATCTTGCTATTATGTTAAAAAGAACTAGAAATATTTGAAAAAACCTCAGGCTATGTCAGAATAGTAACTTTGTCAAGTTTTATTAAATCTTTGAAAATTTGGCTAGGAATTTGTCTACATCAAAGAAATAGCTGCAAATGTTGATGAGTTGGTAAATGACAGTGATAGTGAAGTAGATATAAGTAAATCTGATGATGACGAAATAAGTAAAATTGGAATTACTCTCAGAATTAGTCACAGTAAATGAAAATCACACCATGGGTGAGTAAAAGATGTCAGTGCAGTTTCGCTTTATTTCGTTTGTCAAGGAATGACTTGATGAATGGACTCACTCATTGATAGACTTCTGATGATTTTAACTTTTATTGTTAGTCCAATCATTGGTCTCACTCACATATTTTATGATTAGTTACTTTGGCCAAACTATTATTGTATATGTAAGTGACTACTGGCTAATAGTAGTAGATTACTAGACTTGTTCTAAAGCTCCTTGTAAGTAGTATTTTGTTGTAAAGTAGGGTAGTTTATGTTCTACATGCAAATATTTCCCACTCCTCCTCTCTGTTGGGGAAAGGAAGGGTAGGGTGTGGGGAATAGGAAGAGTGGGGTGTGGTGGGATTGAAGGGCTGGAGCGTAGGGGGATTGAGGGCCCAACTGACAGATGTCAGAAGCAAGCAGTGGGCTATTCATACATTTATGAAGAATAGCTAAAGAACCATTACAATTGCCTTAGATTACAATAATTAATTAGCGAGGAGAGTCGGTGGTAGATCCAATTCAGATAGTGATATGCCTATAAATGATGATGTTGACCAAGAACCAGAAATGAGCGAGAGCGATTCTAAAATAGACTATTATTTGTTGACTGTTTTTTGCCTTATCAAAGGCCCAACACAAAATAATAATATGTCATGTCAGATATAAATAAAAGTACATAAAAGACAATCAAAGTATTTACTTCAATAAGCATTTCCTTGTACTCTGTTTATGAAAAATATCATTTTTGGTTTGAAAAGGCATTCTTAATCCTGAGGTTACATAGATTAGATACAGCAGAATAAACTCTTATTTAGTAAGATTCCCGAGCTCATGTTTTCAGCTCCACAATGGTATGATCATACACAGCTTTACTAGTATTGCGGTAAACATACTATATAAATGGAAAACCTTAAAAGTGGCCAGCCACTAGGGGAGGATTGTACTAAAGCAACCAGACTTGAAAGTTTTAACCCATTTGTAGCCATCGTGTGTTAACTTGCAAGTTTATATTATAGCTAAGCTACCAAAGCTCGTTATCACGCCTTAGAAAATTACTCATTCCATGTACAGTTATAATTAAGTTATAGAAAAAATGGTTTGATTAGTTTTGAAGAAAAAGTCCTGGCCAATCAAAAACACCTACAAATGTGCTTCAATGGCATCTCTGGTAAAAGTTATAGCCAAAATCCTAAACCCATACCGACGTCTACCTAAACCAAAAATCGTCAAAAAGATTTAAAATTTTATCGTTTGTGATCAATTTCATTAAACTCGAGAAGTAACTACACACATTAAAAAGTAGTAAGACAGTGAAAGACTGCATAAATCAAATTAAGACATTATTTTTAACGTTTTAAAGTTTTTATCAACTTTTAATTTTGCCAATTTGAATAGTTATGTTTGAATAAAAGTGAAATTTTAGGCAGTCAGCCGTAGTCACCCTAAAGTTTTCGTTCATTTTGGATAGGATCATATTGATTCTTAGAGCTGTGTATAAAGTCTGAAAAGTCAAGAACGGAGATATTGAAAAAGAGTTTTATTATTTGAAACATGTTCAGATCAGTGTATTTGAGATATATCGGCAGGTATGTTTGCTATGTTTTGATTTGGAGGCTGGTACTCACGAGCAATTTTTGAAATAAGTTTCATGCTTTTTACGTTCATGACTAACTTTATTTACAAAAATATTATTTATAACGTATTTTATGTAACAAAACAATAATTTTAGCCAAACAACTTATATTTTTAGCATTTTTATTGGGAAATTCTAATTTTGTTTCAGCAAGTTCAGGTCTTCAAAAATCAGAAATTTTCTATCACTACTTTCTCTGCGACAAATGTATACATATAAGTAATAAAAGGTCTCTATTGGAATTTTATACCTTGTGAAAAAGGAAGCTTGACTGGCTATTTTGAAAATTGATTAGATAACTTATTTCAAGTCAGTTTATTGTAGTGGCAACTTAAATTATAACATTTTTCTGAGAAATGACTGGTATTTAACATAGATCACATGAAAGTTAGTTGGTTGAGAACGAGTTAAAGAAAATTTATATGTGCACGTATTATATTATCAGAGTTTATATTATACACGTTTTTGTGTTAAAGGTAAAAATGCCATACAGCATTTACTGCACATTTAAAATTGCAACATTAAATTTTAATGCAGATAAAAACAAATAAATACACAAAGTATAAAAAAGTCGATGTATGTAACTATGGTAACTAAGGTAAACATACTACTCTGCTACTAATTTTAAATATGTACAGTACTTGTATAAATCTCTGGTAATTTTTACCAGCGGATCTTTGCATAATAATTACTATGATTTCTATACCTCTTCATACAATCTTTCACCACATGATGCCAATTGCGGAATGAAATGAAATTGTATCCTGAGGCTGCACTCTATTAATAGTTGTAGCAATTAATGGATTATTATTATACAACTTATAATTTCGCAGCTTTAAAATATATTATTTATAGCATCACTGCTATTATCTGAATTCAGCTTTCAATGCATCAACACCCAACACTTATTTTCTATTGAACACCAACAGCTAGTTTTGCTGCGAACTGTAGCAACTACATCAAACTACATTTTTTATACATAGTTACAAAACGAAAATATGCTTTCATATTTGAAAATGAATAGAGTATCTAAACCTCCCATAGCCTGAAATGCAGGATATACTGTAACATCTATGTATATGGAATCTATGGGATATACTGTAACATCTATGTAGGTTAAATGCAAAGTAAAAATAACTGATAGAGATACTTCTCCGCTTCAAAAATTTACAACACTTTCGAGGTATTTTTTGCAGATTTATTGCACCCGTATGGGTTATTGTTGCTACATTTGAATGTGCTTGCAAAATATAGGCAATATTTACTTTGAACAAAAGAAGGGATAAATATAGCTTACCAAAATGCTGACGAGCCACTTGAAAAGTACAACACCACTTTGGATTTGAACATAACCTTTAACAAAACGTCATTAAGAGAGAATGGTTGAAAGATAGAGGGCCATTGCGTTAAAATAAATATTTCACAGTAAGTTGTTACCTTTCCTTCACATCTCTGAACTCAGCTTCACTTGATATGCACAGTATTTCCTCAAAATTCTGCTTAGTCCCTTTACCTATACAGAAATAAGTATTTATGCCAAACCTAATAAATCATATATACGTACAGTGATGCTGTGCAACAAGTAACTTTTGCTTAATTGTAAAAGTGAGGATAATTATAGTCATGGAGTGTAATGAAACATGATTGCCTATAACCATAAGCTAACTTAAAACCTTATAAAATACCCAAAACTAAAAGATTCAGCAAGATTAACAAAACTATTCCACAAATGTCACAGAAACGTTAAAATAGTCTTTGGATCATATCAGTTTAAAAACTTATCTTGTTTTGGCTCTGCATAATTTTTGGAAAGTATTTATTTTACAAACAAACAGTTTTCATACATGTAATTAGGTAAACCAAATGCGAGTTTCTCACATGAGACTTTCAGCCCTTTATCTTATATAGTAAGTCGACAGTAGTTTGATCAATCATTTCATTGATGTTCCTGTTTCCGGGCCAGATTTTATTAATGAGCAAGCCGGCTTATTAATTACTATTACCCAAATTTTAGTTTATAATGTAATGGTCATTATATCAGTCAGCTGCTATTTGATAGGAAGAGAAATTGACGCAGACATGTAGCACTTTACATAGCTAACCCAGTATTGGAGGGTAGGTAGTACTTAACAAACAACATACCCACAAAGAACATTGTAATATGCAAAGCACCACTTGACACACATGACGGTATTTACTACACAATGCAGTAATTAAAATTTATAGCATTATTTGACCCATTGAACGTTACAAAAACTTGATAAGAATTTTCCCCATACCAGCATAGAGTGAAGATGTTGGATGAAGCTGGATATCAGAGATGACATTTCCAAAGTCTATCTCTATCTCATTCAGCGCTTCACTCAAAATGATTGCAATATAAATGTTTGATCCATACTCTGGTATTTCTACTGTGTATTTCCCTACCAACATAGCAATTGGCATCCAACAGCCCTCTTTGTTTTGAATGTGTAAAATCTTTCCGCAGTCACCCTCTTCAAACCTTAAAATATAATTGAAATTTGATACACTAGTTAGCACATGAATATCCATTTGGCAACGTTGGATGAATGCAAGATGGAAGTGCAGGTATCAAAATGATTGCAAACCCAAGTGCGAGCGTGAGCAAAGTTCCATAAAGAGTGCATGCACATGTATGAGTGATGCAGAGAAGTGGAGTCATGCAGAGGTGCAGTGGAGGATGTAGTAAAAAGTTAAGTAGTGCTTCACGTGTGCACCAAACAAAAGTTTCCAGTAATAAGCTTTTGAAGCTGTTATTATTTTTTGGTCACTTGTATTTTCAGCACCAGAAGTTCCAAAATATATAAACAATATTTTTGGAATTAATGCCTAGACATGACTACCGTGATTATCATGCTGATAACTATATATCTTTAAAAACAATTCTTTTCCCATTTGAAAGCAAGTGTATGTTCATCTGAAAAGGTCTCAGGTATGGATGTCGTAAAACACTAAAGTTTTTGGCAAAGATCATTGCATTAAATATGAAACCGCCTCTAAAATCTCTTAGACCTATTGTCGCATTATCTATTGCTGAGTGACAGGTAACAATTTGGTTCTCCCTGAGTAAAACTTATTATGTATACTCAATTTTCTAATATCAGTTGTTTTGCAACAGCAACTTGGGGAAAATTATCTTTTTAGAAAAGTATACATTGAGGAAAGCCACGTGAAGATTATATTGGTATGAGAGCTCCGCAGTATACTTACATTTTTTCTATTAAACTACGTTTCTTTTTAGATATGAAAATGCATCTTATCAGTTTTTGACAAGTTGTATTTTAAGACCTATTGAAGATAGTATCTTTCAGTTATTGACGGATGCATTTTCGGCTGTCAGTTATTGATGACCATCATTGTATTCAATGATAGCAGCTAGTAAATCTAAATATGATGCTATATAATTGGCTGTTTGATTATATGATGCTCTGTTATATTAAGAGTATCTTCTGTAGTTGAATAATTTCTACAGCAAGTTTGTACTGACCAAATTAATTTTACAAAATATGTTATACCTTTGTTACACAACAGCGGTTCCGTTTTTTACAGATCCGCTCACAGACAACTGACTTCTAAAGTTTGGAAACTATGAATTTAAAAAAACCAAACTTTTTGAAACTGTCAAACTACTCGCAAAATTGTGCGAGTAGGTTATTTAGTAAGAAAACTAAAGTTTAGCCACTGAAATGTTTGAAAAGAATCAAAGCTGATTGCAAAATTAAGAGTACAATGGATAGAGTTTTATTCAAGATTATTAAATTGCTAAGAATTGTATCACATGCCAGTGGTTTCTACAAGGTAAGCGTAATCTCACAATTAGTTACCAACTTTCAGAACTAATTTCAGAAACGATTTCAATTTTTCCCTGTTTTAGTTTCATTAGTTGGAACGTTTTAGTATCTGTAAATTTAGTACCAAATGTTAAAGTGAAAATTAACAAGTCTAACACTTACATGATTAACTTGATATTGGTTTTAAGCTAATATCATTTCAGCTCCATTTACAGACCTTGGTGTTTGGTTGGCTCCGGTAGAAAGAACCACAAAGGCAAAGTGAGGGCCCAAAACCCAGCAATCATTTCCTATAACATCGGGCGAAGGAACGATTCGTCCCACATGACCTCCAATCATCACTACAGATTGCCTACGAGCGAGGAAGTTGATGAATGATTGATTCGGAATAGGCAGTGACTTCACAATTGGTTTTGACTCAAACTTCTGAGCTGCAATGTAATTCATACGCGAGTGGCCTTGTTCATCACTTTGGATTTCTGCGGTGATTCTGTACTTGACGATTGGAGTAGCCTGAAAATTGCAAGGTTGAGTTTCCTCTTCAAAAAGGTTGCCGATGAATTGCTGAGAGGCAGGTTCAACAAGATTTATTGAAGCTAGTGGCTGATTGCTTTTATCTTTGTCGCTGTGCAAAAAGTGTGCTGGAACAATGGTATTCTTTATATCAAGCTGGCTTCCATCAGATAGTTTCTCTTGAGCTGTTGTGATTAGCTCACATTCAGCTTCTTTTTGAACAACACCACTTAAAGAGTCCGCAAAAATCTTGTGAAGGTGAGCTAGCCATGAGATATATGGAATTCCTTGAGAAAATACAAGGTTTTTTATCGTGGTTTCAAGTCCGTATTCTGAAAAGACATTTTGAATCTCACAACAGACTCTTTCGATATTTTCTCCACAGACATAGACGATTTGACCAGGGGCGGAAGAAACAAACAGATGTTGAATACCATGTCGGACCTTTATTCTAAAACATAAATTTTACCTTTTTTCAATTTATCATAAAAATAAATTTGATGATGAGTTTTAACCCCTAGGCAATAAATGACACTTAGAAGTAATAACGTCTCCCTACTTCTTGTAAAAACAGTGTAAACAAAGCTTCAATTTATCCTCATTTATTGTATGCATTTTTATACATTGCAATTGCTTTAAACATTCATGAAATTTCTGTTTTCATAGTAGTCTAATTTTAGCAATAGTTCCATATTTATTAATGTTCAACTAAAAGACATGCTTGATTAGATTTTTATGAAAGAAACTTTAAGAATAAGACATTTTTGTTTTAATACCTCTTAAACATTCTTTTCTATTAAATCAGATTAATAACAAGATAAAACTATTAAAACAATATCACTGAGCAAAACATACCGTTTAAGATCTTCAAAGCACTGTAAAGAGACCTCTTGGAGTTGAAAACAAGGTTGAACTTCAAAGAGATTTTTTTTGCTTGTTTGTATGATGGTATCTGCAAAGAGAAAAGGTAAATTTTAGCCAGGACCAAAATCTCTTTTTCTTTCTTTCTTCTTTTCTTTGACTAATCACAATCAGTAGGATTGATCAGTAGGCCTACTTTGATTGAATTAATCTCTTTGGGTTCTGTATGACTGACATAACTATATTCTCTACATTGTTTTGTTTGAGAGAGTACTGAGACTAATACTGTGACATTACTTGGCACTGTACTTCTCATCACAGTAATTAATGAGCTGCTTAGCCAATAAACAACAAATAGATGATAGTGAGAAAAGTTTATATTGACAATAGAAACACGAAAAAGTGGAGCCATTTAGTTTCCTTGCAAAAGGGGTCCTAAAAATAAATACAATTACCTATTTCTCACCTTCAGTCAAACAAAGTTCATCCAATGTGTTGTTAATATGAGGTCCGGAAACAATTTCTTCCTCTTGTATATTGCTCACAAGATTAGTTGAATCATATTCTGCAATATGCAGAGAGATGATTAGTAACTACGTTGAGTATTTCAAAAAGTACATGTATATTCTATTTTAGTGATAAAGATCTGGAATAGAGCTCTGTGAAGATATGGTATCATCAAAGCTAACTAATGAGCATGAGATTACTTAAAATAAATGTAAAATTTGGCAGTAAATGATCACAACCAATATTATCATACTACTATGTATATAAGTTCAAGTCATGACCCGGGTAACTATTCAACCAAATTTTTTAAAAGTCGCCAGTACTAAACACTACGGCTATAATGTAATTGTAAAGTATGTATTTAATGCAGTAATATTTCAATAGTGTCTGACTAGTTTATATATTTATGTACCTAACACTTGTTTGATCTGACAAATATGTATAACTACTTTTTAGGATTTTAGTTAGTCATATCTGTTTAATTTTACTTCTTTTTTTCAACTTTTTGAAACCTATAAACTAGTTTTTTGGGTAAGGTGTGTCAGAAACCTTAACAGCCAGAATCATTGCATTTATATGGCTCTGTATAATATAAATAGCAATAAACCAAATTCTTTCACAGGGCGTTAAACCAGAAATTTTAGTTATATTGTTAATCATTTTTAAATATTTCAATCTACTTCCTTTGTTATAATAGCCATTTTTATATGAACGATTTCACTCACAAAAAGTTGAAACGACTCATTTGTTGGTAGGTCATGAATGATCGCGATGCAAATAGAAAATTATATGGTACTAATTGCAATTTTCCAGATTATTTTAAGTCATGAAACCATGATGAGCGTATGCCCAATAGTTATATTGTGACTGTAAAACTTTTTACATGTTTTTAAAATAATAACAATTTTTATGGTTTTAGTCAAAAGAACTGTTAAACACATAATTATTTTTCTGTGTTTTTTTGTGTTGCATTACCTTTTTACCAGTGTTTTATGAAATATAGTTTTATTATGACTAGATTTACATGTAGATCTATTCAATGATAGTTTAGAAACTCGTGATTATTTGAGTAATTGCTAAGGTATACTGACCCACCTTGACATGATTGGCTGAAGTTCAAATGATTAATTAATGAAAATAAGTTCTATGACTCATATTTTGAATTTCTAATTTTTGCCAATTCAGCCAAATCAGCCAGCATCTGCCAGCATCTGCCATTTTTATGATACAAATGGAAACTCCAATTGGAGAGGACAGAGTTGGTAGTTGATTCAGTCAGACATTAAGATTGGATACATATAAAATGATACCTTTGTACTCCATGATTTTGAAACTATTTCATGTTAAAGCATTAATAAATGGACTTGTGCAAATGCACAGTTGTATAGAAGAAGTCAAGTACTGCCATCTTCAATATAAATATAAACAAGTGCCCTCTCACAAAACAGTGCACCCCCAGGAAACAATCGCATCATATGGCAAAAATAGTGTACTCATGGTTATAGAAACTACATTAGTTATATATTGCAAAAATTCCTGTTGAAAAGAATCAAAAAATAATATAAGTATGGTGCATATCAACATAAGTAACAAAATAGTAGCTTTTGTTAACCTTAGTAACTATAGTTACCTGTAGTAACTTTAGTGTATATAGTGTATTTATTGGTTCTGAGCTGCATTAAAAGGTAGTATTACGATGTGCTATGTACAGTACATATAATAGGAAGTTCTTACCTTTATTACAAATGAATGTATAACATAAACTTTTAAATCGCATTATATCTAGTTAGCTTATCAAACACACACAATTAAAGCTAAGTTTCAGTATAGATTATAAAAATATTTTACCCGTTTTCAACTTTTTATCACAAAAATTTATCACCTATCAGTGTCTGACTTTGTTTTCACTATAGCTTTCAGCCAACTTTATTAAAACATTTGTCAATTAAACTTGACAGTAAAGGCCAAGCGATGCGGTTCTTAAAAGGGGCCTCTCACCCATTTGATTTAATGGCAATCGGAATCAAAAATGTCTTTAATATGCTGTACATTTGAAGTGACGTGGTTTGAGCTGGTACATGTAGCAAGTAGAGCAGAGAAGACGCCAAAAATTTATCAATGCTAATTATCCTACTGTACCATTGAAATAATTTTATTACGTAATGAAATGGACTTTTATTAGCAGGCAAAATAAAGTTGTTTACTCCTTCTGTTCGAAGGGATTGACACTGAAACTTTGCTACTGGTTTTAAAGGACAACTTTTATCACTTTTAGGTCCTGAGAAGCGAAACGGCCAGGAAGACACAGCTCAACTGCTGGTTCAGAAAAGGTTTGAAGAAAGCAAATCAAATTGGTGCAATGTAGAAGATTGCCTACTTGATCACTTATTGAGGATTATGCTGATTGCTGGTGCATTATAAATGCTGGTACAATGCATACAATTGCTAGCTAGCTAATGGTTATTAAAAGGATTCAGATAAAGTTGTAGTTTTTCTTCGACGGAATATGCACAAGAATGTTTAATTAATAATGGTTTTTGCATTTTTAATTGATCATGGCTATGTTCCAAGGCAATATTAACAATACGAGCACTATCCTTGTATTTACAGTATTATTATCTGCAAACTTGGCTGTCAAGGAAATTATGTTTTCCCATTTCATTTAACAATTTTAAAAATATCTGATTCTATAGTTAACAAATTTGACCTAATTATATGTAGTTGTATACATATGCATGATAAATAAAAGTTTGTAGTACATGTAGATATGGTTATAAAGCTAAAAATTATTATTTGCTCTCTCTTATGAGCTTTTCGTAAAATTTTCCTCGAGGAATGCTGAACTGAAAGAAGTCAGTCATCATGTCTTTTTCAGGATAGTAAAAAATTTCAGCAAACAGCATTCTGGTGTCTTTGTTATTTGGACGTACATGTACAGTATATAATAAGCACACCGACTGCCAAAAATGAAATCGGAAGAAAATTTAGTTGAATTTTTATGGTGAAATAAGGTGTTTATGGTGAGGTGCAAACATCCTCTTGATTCACTTCGCAAGGCAAAAAATTGTATAACAGGGTAATCGTATCTCGAGGATGCTCTCTAGTACATTTACATTCATGAAAGTATGAATCACAAAATAATCAAAATGGGATGACGAGCTTGAAATCAAAAACAAGTTACCCTTTAGTGACCAAGGGTTATTTTACCTTTAATAAAGCTGTCGTGAAGTCTTACTGAAATTTTTACCAAAGGGTTGTCTTCTCCACGAGTTGCGCCGATCTGTGAAGGTGTTAGAGCTTGGCATGCTGAAAAAAAATCCTTTACATGATTCAGCAAACTAAATGACAGCAGTTAAACACTGATGGTATGTTTTTGATTAAACTTAGAGAAGACTGAACTCTTATATGAAACAAAATGAAGAAAAAATATAATTCTACGCACACAAGTAAAAGCATTTATTTTCTTCACGCCAAAGTATTACAGATGTGATATGGTAATTATTGTTTGAATTTTTCATGCGAATGTTGATTTTTTGCATAATTGATTCCTATCTAAGTTGAGTTTCGGTTAAACTTTTTTGGTCTCCTGTTATACAGTTGTTTGTTTAATTGCTTCTAACTAAAAGTTAAGTTTATAGTAAATTATGCATTTTATTATCGAATTGCAAACATTTTACAAAATGATCAGTTTTTAGTGAGGGACATAATTGATGCTTCTGCATTCACTAGGTTTGTAAAATGTAACCAAAAAGCTAAGAAATAGTATTAGTGGAGAAGCAGCCTAGAGCTATCTTTCACTCTTATTTATATAAATATGGAGAATAAAGTAAGACCAGATTCTTGGCCAGAATTTTATGCTGAGTTCAATGATATAGTTTCTACACCTATAACTGGTCACATTTAGAAGTTCTAAGACGATTTTATTTTGAGAGAGGACAACTCCTAAATTTTCGGAAAATTGGTATTTTTCCGTTTGAAATTACTGCTACGAGTCAAGTTTTCACATTTAAGAGTTAAAAAAGCATAGAGGATAAGGATTGTGTCTTCCATTGTTTGGAAAAATTGTGGGGAAACCTTGGTTAGAGTCACAGCAGTAACAAACTGCTCAGGGTACACACAGAAGTGAACCGAGTTGGATGATGAACTTAACATAGTAATTGCAGCAAACATTCTTGAACATGACTCACACACAAACCTTGTCTGTCACTATGCATGCCACAAAAAATACTGCAATAAGTTACTCTTGGAAAGAGCTGAGGCCAGACATACGAAGAGAAAATCAGCAGAGGATACTGTCAGCTCTGAAGAAGTGGGTACTGTGGTGTCAATCCATTTCACCACTGGGCACTGAATAGTGTTGCTCCTTATTGTTTTTATTGCCATTGTGACCCACATAAATTATATATTTATCATTAATAAATCTCTATGTTCACATTGTTTTACAAGTTTAGTAAGAGCAGAGCAATGTCAATTGTGCCCCATTTGTGTTAACTTATTTGAAAGTCTACATGGTGTTTGGTGACCAGGCCTGCCAACCCAAGAGTGGGGCAATGCGTGAGATTTGGTTTTGAGGCAATTGATGTATCAATGATAGTATGTGTAAAATTGTGGAAATTGGGGCAAAAATCTCACGTATTTTCATTTTTTTGGGGTGATTGCGTGAGTCTCACGTCCAATGCGTGAGAGTTGGCAGGTATGTTGGTGACTTCCGTCCATGTTATAGTCATGCACTGTTACAATGACTGATTATTTGTGTCATGGGTTTATTCTAGACAACCACAAAAAGAACAAGGTCATTTGGCACTGTTAGAGGAACTGGTCCTCTTTTACCTCAGTTGTACATCATATGTCAGAAGATAAATGGTTGAAGAAATCGGGAAAGAAAACTGTAAGAGATACGCTAGTCAAAGCACAAACCTTGACAGCAGGTGATGCATCAAGTTTTGTTACTAATAAGCTGCATAATTATGACGACCTACTCAGCCCTCTATTACTTCCAAAGTAACCAAACAACATAAATTTTTGGCATTCCCTTTTTTATAGGATTGCTGATTGACTCCGCCAGAAGACGTCCAGATGGACAAAAGGTATTGGATTTAATTGGTCCGGACCCGGACTTGGTAGCTATGGAAGTGAGATATCACAAAGTATGTTTCAGAGAATTCACCCGCCAAGACACTAGGACAACACAGCCAGCCGTACAAAGGTAAGCCATTTTGTTTGTCTGCAATCAATCTAACTTGAACATATACTGTATATCTTATATTATCTTAGAATAGAGCTATCTAGCAATGGCACATTACCTTGCCAAATAGACTGATTATTCTGGGCTTTTTGTGGTCATTGGTGAAAGTTTTTTATTGCTTTTTATATTGATGCTTTCAGAGAATCAAATACATACAATGAAACGTACCGGAAATACTTTATGCCATTCTTGAGTAAGGAGTGGAGCAGTGCACAGATAAAACAGGATCTTGATATATACATAGCATTTTCTTCCAAGTGCAACAAAATCAGTTTTCAAATTGATGGGAAAACCAGTAACAAAAATATAGTGAGTCTAGCATCAGATCATGAGGAAGCTGACACAAGAATGATAGCACATATAATGTCCATCATGGAAGACAAAGGATCGAACTGTACGGTGATGATAAAGTGTCAAGATACAGATGTGTTTATGATTCGTATATCTTGCGTACATGAGCTTCCATCAGATCAATTGTACTACTTCTGTGGGAAGAAAGAACGAATGCGATGCATACACATTGGAAATGTATCAGGTATTCTAACACCGCCCTACTACCAGGCACTTCTGGGTCTACATGCACTCAGCGGTTGTGATAGTATCAGCGCATTTTATTCAAAGGGAAAGAAATCCTTTCTGAATTTGCTCAATCAGAACCCTGAGTTCATCAATGTATTAAGCTCTTTGGGCTTAGAGTTTGAGGTAGATGATGATACTCAGCACTCTATAGAGAAACTCATATGCAGACTTTATAATATTGACACAGCTGAAAAGGTCAATGAAGCAAGATATTTGGTTTATTGCTCTCCCTCAAGGATTTCCCAAGCTAACCTTCCTCCAACCCAAGATGAATTGAGGCTGCATGTAATGAGAGCTGGTTACCAAGCAGCCATATGGCGTAGAGCTGTGCAGCCAACAATTGATCCACCCCTACCCACTAATCATGGCTGGACTTTGTATAATGGAAATCTCAAAATCACATGGATGACACAGACCCATCGCCTTCTGGTGTGATGAAAGACATTTTATGTCGATGTAAGACAGGATGTTCATCCAAATAAATGGTTATATAATATTGTGTATATGTTAAACTCTATGCAACTTGGAAAGATATAAATATTAAATCTGAAATATGTTACAAATTCTGATCTTGATTGATATATTGCAACCTCTTTGCCTTCCCAAAATGATAAACTGGCGAAATTTGAAATTATATCATTAAATTCATGTATTACATAATACATTATGAAAATGTTGTGGTCAGTTGAGAGAATTGTCAATTACATCCTTGGAACAAGCTCCAAATTTTGGTCCAAAAACACATGGAATTGAGTGGTATTCACAATTATATTTAATACATACTTCAAGTTATGCATATAACTTACATAATAATATTATGTAATATAAATTCAAATCCATGCGTTTTTGAAATCTCATTATACAGTATGATATTTGAAATCAGCCACAAATTTGGATCTAGTTTGATGTATCACAGTCCCGCTCTGTACTGGTCAAACTTGTAAATTATGAAAATTATATTATTAATTTATTGTATCACGTAATACATTATAATTAGTCTGGTGGCTAGTTTAGAAGTGTAGAAACTAGATATTCAGAATCAGCATAAAATTCTGGTCTAGAACATTATTTCAGCATATTGTCCATCCTAATATAAAATAAATCACTTTTTTTTAGCACTTTATGGTAGGCTGCTGCTCCACTATATAGCTAGTATAATAACTACACCTAAGCAAGAAATAATAAGTAGTACAGTTTTATATAACTTTTAATAATTTAATAGCAATATAATAATGCTTACATTGATTGACAGCTGATTATAGCATAGACTGGAATGCTTTACTATAGCATTTATGAAACCAGGTTGGTTAGAATTGTGCATACAACTAATCCATGTGCTAGTGTTTAACTGTTCTCGTTATTCTGCGCAATTTTATATGCATGAAAATGCTAACTTATCATAATGTTCCCCATGAAGACTCGAATTTTAAGAAAAACCAAGTAGTAATATTATTAAAAACCACAAACTTTGCTATCGTCACTTGTTGTTTTATAAATTGTACCGTGTAGAAATGAGGATTTGAAAAACTAGGATTACTTCAGTGAACAGATAGATTTGTATTCATCATTAAATATGCATTTGAGTAACTAGAAAAAATTTTAAACCTGGTGAATTATTTTACTATAATGCGGAAACATTAATTATTGATGGCTTTGATTCAAAAATTATTTCTACCTTACAATCTTAATGTCAAATGCCTGATCACATGTTTGATAAAATTGCTTAATAATATTTAATTATAATGGTTTTAGAGGGTTTAAGTTAATTTTCAAGAGGAACAGTTTCCTACTTCACAAAATTCTATCTCAAATTTCAAAACACACAAGAAAATCCTACACAGTTATAACTTACTGTGTCGATAGTTAAACAGTGCATCAATTATCAAATTAACAAATGTATGGATTAACAAATTTGCATGATGTTATAAAAAAACACAGTTATTCCTACATTTGATTATTGTCAAAAATGTAATCAAGTCGTTCTAAATCATTTTCCAACTTTCTAAAAGTACAGCTTTGCGACTAAAAAATTAAAGCAATTTTGTTTAAAAAAATGTGTGAACATTATGTGAGCACTTTATAACATTGAAGAAATTGGTGAAACTGAAAAAGAGTCATCATACAATCACCGTCTATAGATCTAACAATAGAACATTTTTTATTATAACTCACATAAAAACCAAACTATCAACTTACAAATAAATTTTATCTTCCTTATTTGCTCCCAACTGTAGAAATGGGTCAATAACCCAATAGCCTTATTAGAACATACATCTCAACTATGGTGAAACTATTCTGATAATTTTCTTGAATCGTCGATAGATGAATGTAATATCATAAATTTAACATGGCGTATTAATGAGAGACTCATTTTTATCCAATGATGTTATGGCACACTAAAAAAATGCTAACAATGTATGTACATTGCTTGTTTTATATCCATTGTCAATGAAAAGCACAATTTTAAACTAGCCTCCACTTTTTCATTAGAGTTTTCATGGTAGAAGTCATCGCCCACACAAGCTTTCACCTTGGTATAGATTGAAATGCACCAAGTGCTCGTGAGATGGCAAAGCACAAGTCATGAGAATTTTGGTCATATTGTAGTTGGTGCTAAAATGACATTTGCGCAAAAGTTGATACATTGATGTACATGTCCTTCCTAAAGCCACCAATAATATTGGTGGAATTCCAACTACTGGCTTTTTGGTCATAAGCGAGCGTACCAGCCGTTCCATCACGGCTTGCACCACTTGTTCACGAATTTTAATTCAATTATTATGATCTCAATCAGAGCAAAAAACTAGAACGTTGTTGTCTTTTATTGAAGCATGTCATTCTTCATGATCTAAGTCAATTAATTTGTTCTAGTAATAATATCGGTAATGATGGCAAGTCAAAGATCACATTGTCACCCGCATTGATGCATGAATGACTACAGTGAATTTGGTTCAGATAGTTTGTTCTGCTTGTCTCAAATGTTGTAACTCATGTAAATATATTAAGTCCTAAAGTTGATTACATTCAATGTAAATCATGGGATTGATATCAATATTTTTGTAGAGTTGTTTACGAAGGAGTATATTTAGAATTGCAACTGTAAGCTGTGTCGCGCGCAAAAGAAGGAACAATTAAATGAGCTTACTGAAGCTGTTATCGATAGGCAGTGGTTGTCTTGATATTGTCTAGATATGTCGGGGTTGTCTTATAGGGAATTAATCAGAGACTAGGTGCAGTATAGATCGATGACATCATCGGGGTAATGTAGATGTGTTGACTGCAGATTGCTTGATCTCTATTCTTTTCTATGAGTGTTAGTGCCGCATTAGTATATCATAGTTTTAACAATCTCGTTGTATTATAAAAACGCAATGAAGCACACCATTTACTTCAAATCCAAATTCAAATCCATTTATGCTTAGATTGTGTAAATAATGTTTTTGTAGATGATCACTGTTGTACTGTATGATTACCTCCGGTATACTGCAATGAAGTTATACTGGTACACATAAAAATAGGTGATTATTACAGAGAACAATTTGCTTTCAAATAAAAGAGAGAACTTCAAAAACAATTGCAGTGAGCAGTGCAGTTGCTCAATTGCACTGGCAGATGAGAAAGCACATGAAGAGTATTTTGTTTGTTTAAAATTTCAGCGTGTGATCATTCTCAATACAATGTAGCATCATTGGAAGGTGTGCAGAAAGGCAAGTGGCATCAAATACTACCAGAGGATGTGCAACATGGTGGAACACCCAAACACTGGATGAGAGAGCTCCGTCAGCAACATCACCAATTAAAGTATGCAACACTTGAGAAGAAGTAACTAGCATGGCTTTGACGACCACAGAAAGTACAAATGAATAGAAGAAAAATTATGCTGCAATACCCCATAGAAAAAAAGGTACTCAGAACATAAATCAAACCAAAAATTAGCACACCCATATCTCCCTCACCTATACAATTGTATAAAAACATTTAGGAATGAATTAAATGCACAAGTAAATATTTGCAATGTTTCCATAACGAGCGTTATGGGAACATAGCAAATATCTTGCCATATTTCGACGTTGATGCCAGAATACTTCCATTGCCACAATACTAAGTATAAAAGATTTCACACTATTACAAACCTATCAGCGTTTGCATTAACAAATACTCAGTGGCAGAGTGTTCTCAGTTTTTTTCTAATTGTTTTGTGAAGAAACCTCTTTGGAGATGATATAAGTCTTTGTTACTTGGTAAGCTTAGGTGGCAATATTAACTGGGAATGACTCGTTTTAAATTGATTTTTCGAAAGATGGAAATATAATATTTTGTAATTAGTCAAGTTATATCGGAAAATTATAATGAAGAATTGAGAGAAAGGACATACAAGCTCTGTCCCTTAGCTGAGAGCAATGAGTTTGTATGTCAGTCTCTGTCAGTATATGGTGGTATGCAGTCAGAGATAAAGCAGCAATACATGGCTTTGAAGTGATTTATCCTAGCCCTGAAGTGAATGAGGATCTAAAGGGACATGGTAATAAGCCAAATTGATTCTACAACCCCTAACTGTGCTATTGCAACAACAATGAGGTGAGATAATTATTATGGCAAAGAGTAAACAAATTATGCAACTATGATAAAATAACTCTAAGGATAATACACTAAGCTAATGATTGAACAGTCAGCAACCACAATTAAACACTTACTGGGAGATGATTAGATAATAGTTAAAGCACTGAGATCTCATAATAGTAGTATATGAATGTCACAAACAGAACCATGAGCAATGTTATATTAAAATGTTAGAAGCAGATAACCGAAATGTGGTATATTACTACTTGTTATAATTTGTCATGAATCATGAAAACTAATAAAAATGTTTATGGAAGTAATGTTTGCAAATTTTTTGTCTCTTCAAAATATTTTGCCCTAATTTCGGCTGATAAAACATCGCCCAATCCAAAACTTTCTACACCACAATATAACATACACGGACAAGAAACAGTTGTCAAGAAAAACTGTAAAAAATATTACAAAAATAGAGTGTAATAGGCAAAGAAGTTTGCATGTAGCCAGTGAAACCAGAACCACCTGCAGTTCAACACTACCCTCGTCTCTTACAAGAATATTTTGAGACATCACCATAATTCTTTTCTGAAATAAGATTTTGTCTGTCAGTTGACTGTATCTATAACCAGTTTTTTTCCTATATAGTGAACTTAATTTCAAATTGGTTTCCAGTTTCCTTTTTCACTTTTCTTCTGGCTTAGACGCTTTTGCCTCACAACATGACTCACATTTGCCTTTCGTTTTGGCCAGCCTTTTAGGATTATTTTTGATTGGACCAAAAGAAAAAAACACTGTGGTTTTCTTGTCAACAGCTTTTTGCATATTCAGCCACTTAGCTGCCACATCGGAAATTGTTTTCCATAATCATACCTAAAAACTTTCCTTTTTATCTTAGGCCAAAAAATTAGTCAGGTTTCTCCTCAAATATCAAATTTCTAGTATGTTGGGTCACTTAAATTGAAAACTAATATGAATTAGATTGAATCCAATTCAGATTCATGAAGTTTGTGAAAGTGTGGAATATCATGTGATATTTAGCAGTAATTATCGTGCTTCTCAGAAGCTATAATATTATGAGTGCAGTGTCCGTCTGAAACTATGCCAAAAATGTAGGAATAAAACTGTCTCACACCAGAATTTAACTTGGGTACTTGAATTTCTGGTTTTGCACCTTAGCCACAGTACCACTAAGTTACACTATTAAATCCTGTACTTACAAAAGACAACCATAATCTACATGCATTTAGCCAATAAAATTTATGGGCCAACCTGTGCGATGTTTTACATCGCAAAAACTTATCTTTTATTGAAACAAATTGTTGGCAATGACCTGTCATGCTACACTCAATGCAGCTCAAAATATTTACTAATTTCAAATCTATAGACTTTTGGTAACTTTGAATGTACAGTAATAGTTTGAGAGTTATCATTTTTACTTTATCAGTAATTAGAATACCATAAACTAACAATTTTAATAAATCGTACAACTCGGGCATGCTCCCAATATTTTTGGACATAGCTGAAAAAGTTTTTGTTCTCGTCCTGCGATGCGCTTCAGATATTCTTCATAGCATCAACTGATGCTTAACTTTATGATGATTAATTGTCTATTAAAATATTTGCTATAGAGCAAGTGGTTCAAATGTTATGGTTTATATGACCCCTGTCAAATATTACATTTATCAAGTACGTCAGTTACATATTCAGTAAAACTTTTGAGAAGATTAAAAACAATTCACTGTTGTTAGACAACAGTTTCCATGGGACAGTTTTCTATTAGGCTAATATTACACAAAAAGACGAAAATCAATGCAAGAGCTTTGACAAGCAGAAGTAGTTGTGCAATTTTACTTGATTGTGTTCACCTTCCCTTGTTGTACCAAATGGGAAAAATGAAAAACAAAATGGAATAGATAAAACACGAGAAATAGAAGACTGGAAAGGAAGTCAGACTTTCTGTGGACTATAGTGCTCTAAATACAGCTCAAAACTGTGCCTAATGATTTACCATTGATTGTAAAGATCAATTATCACATTGCAAGGAATGTAGGGTTCTCCTCCTTAGATGCTGCATCTGACTTTTGTGCACTACAAAATGAAGAAACTATCAGTAAAACGGCATTGCCTCTAATAAAAACAATTCACAATAACTCTATAGCAGAATCTTAATAAACCTTCTTATTTTCCCTTTTTTTGTATTGAGAGATTGCAAAAACTGTCAAAAGGCCAATA
The DNA here is from genome assembly GCF_963576615.1 of Watersipora subatra. NCBI lineage: Eukaryota > Metazoa > Bryozoa > Gymnolaemata > Cheilostomatida > Watersiporidae > Watersipora > Watersipora subatra. The sequence continues at coordinate 16,218,435 of NC_088713.1, forward strand.
CTTCTAAAGAACTATCAGTGAGATGTAGATAGTAGAATTATTCAGTCTAAATGACTTCTCCAAGCTTAGAGAAAACATTTCAGATCAACCAAGAAATCTTAAATCTCTATTGACCGACAAATAACCTATTAACCGACAAGCTAGGAACACAGTTAGCAAACTCTGGTCATACATGAGATCCACTAACATTGCAATCAACTTAAAGCTGTCAATGCACAGCAATTGGAAAAGTATAAATTACACAGGCATAAACACAACATAAAAACAAAATGAACATCTTTGTTTTAAAGATGGAGGATAATTGTAGGACAAAAAATAAATTTTCTTTGCAAAAGCTTTTTTAATTACCCATGCAGCGTCAGCCCCTCAGTCATACACTCACATTTTCAAGTTGAAAAGGTCTCAAGGCCTGTACACACTGAATTACAGTATGTCGGATTGGTCTTATAGGGAATTATTCAGAGACTATGTGCAGCAGTATGTTATCGATCTAAGCAATCGATGACATCATCAATATAATCTAGATATGTTGATTGCAGATTGCTCGATCTCTTTTCTTTTCTATGAGTGTTACTGCCGCATTAGTTTATCATAGTTTTAACAATTTCATTATAATATAAAACGCAATGCTGCACACCATTGGCTTATTCAAATCCAGTTAGGCTCATGATTGTGTAAACAACGTTTTCGTAGATGATCACTGTTGTAGTACATGATTATCTTCGTTATACTGCAATGAAGTTATGCTGTTATACATAAAAATAAGGGATTATTACAGAGAACAATTTGCTTTTAAGTAAAAAAGAGAACTTCAAAAACAATTGCACTGAGAAGCGTATTGCACATGAAAAAGTACATGAAGAATATTTTGTTTGTTTAAAATTTCAGAATGTGATTATTCTCAATACAATGTAGCATCATTGAAAGCTGTGCAAAAAGGCAATCAAAATACTACCAGTGGATTTGCAACATGTTTGAACACCCAAATACTGGATGAGACAGCTCCATCAGCAACATCACCCATCAAAGTATGCATCATTTGAGAAGAAGTAACTAGCCTGGATTTGCCAACCACAGGAAGTACAAACGAAAGGCAGAAAAATTATGCTGCCATAACCCATAGAAAAAAAAGGTACTCAGAACATAAATCAAACCAAAAACTAGCATACCCATATCTCCCTCACCTATACAATTGTATGAAACATTTAGGAATGATTTAAATGCGCAAGTAAATATTTGCTATGTTTCCATAACGATCGTTATGCAAACATAGCAAATACCTCGCCGTATTTCGACACTGATGTCACGATACTTCCAATGCCACAATAATAAGGGTAAAAATGTTCACACTATCACAAACCTATCAGCGTTTGCATTAACAAATATTCAGCGGCAGTGTTCTCATTTTCTTTTCATTTCTTTTGCGAAGAAAACTCTTTAGAGATTACAGAAGTCTTTGTTACTTGCTAAGCTTTAGTAGCAATCTTAACTGGCAATGACTCGTTTTAAAATAATTTTTCGCAAGATGGAATTAGAATATTTTGTAATTAGTTAGGTTATATTGGAAAATTATAATGAAGATTTGAGTGAAATGACATACGAGCGCTGTCCCAAAACTGAAAGCATTGAGTTTAAATGTCAGTGTCTGTCAGTATATGGTGGTATGCAGTCAGAGCTAAAGCAGCAATACCTGGCTTTGAAGTGATTTATCCTAACCCTGTAATGAATGAGGATCTAAAGGGACATGGTAATAAGCCAAATTGATTCAACAACCCCTTAACTATTCCATTGGGACAACAATGAGGTGAGACAATTATTCTGGCAAAGAGTAAACACATGATGCAACTATGATAAAATTACTCTAAGGATAATACATTAAGCTAATGATTGAACAGTCAGCAACCACAATTAAACACTTACTGTGAGATGATTATATAATAGCTAAAGCACTGAGATCACCCAATTGAAGTATATGAATGTCACAAACTGAAGCATGAGCGATTTTATATTTAAATGTTAGAAGCAGATAACCGAAATGTGATCTATTACTACTTGTTATAGTTTGTCATGGGTCATGGAAACAAATACCAATGTTTATAGACGTTATGTTTGCAAATTTGTTGTGTCTTCAAAATATTTTACACTAATTTTGGCTGATGAAGCATCACCATTCCAAAACTTTCTACACCACAATATAACATATACAGACAAAAAACAATTTTCAAAAAAAATTGTAAAAATTTTTCACAAAGATAAAGTGTAATAGCCAAACAAATTGGCATGTAGCCAATAAAACCAGAACTACAGGCAGTTCAACAATACCCTTGTTCCCTACAGAATGTCTTGTGGTTCCACCATAATTCTTTTCTGACATGATATTTTGTCTTTTACTTGACTGTATTTAAAATCAGTTTTTTTTCTATACAAAACAACTGAATACAAATAATTTAATTTTACCACCCAACAAAATCACAATAAAATTTCAAAGTAAAAGAAACATAATTTTAATTGTTCTAATTTAAGACATATGCACACAAAGCAAAATTATCTATGTAATGGTTTCAATATGCAATAAAATGTAACTATATTATGACTATTACTGTTCTTACAGTTTCCACCTTTCAGACAGGTAGGAGCGGTTAGCAACTATGTGAGTTGATGAAAAGGGTGAGATTATTATACACACATTTAAAACTGAGTTGTAATGGTACGTCATAGGGAACTTAATTTCAAATTGGTTTCCAGTTTCCTTTTTAACTTTTCTTCTGGCATAGACGCTTTTGCCTCACTACATGACTCACATTTGCCTTTCGTTTTGGTCAGCCTTTTTGACTTATTTTTGATTGGACCAAAAGAACAAAACAATGCTGCTTTCTTGTCAACAGCCTTCTGCATCTTCAGCCACTTAGCTGCCACATCAGAAATTGTCTTGCGTAATCACACCTAAAAACTTTCCTTGTATCTCAGGCCCAAAACTTAGTCAGCAATCTCCTCAAATATCAAATTTCTAGTATGTTGGAACACTTAAATTGTAAACTAATTTGAATAAGATTGGATTCAAGTCAGATCCATGAAGTTAATGAAAGTGTGGGATATATTATGTGAAGTTTAGCAGTAACTATTGTGCTTCTTAGAATCTATAATATTATGAAAGCGGTATTTGTCTAAAACTACAGCAAAAGTGTAGGAATAAAGTTGTCTTGCACGAGAATCCAACTCGGGTACTTCAACTTCTCGTTTTGCACTTTAGTCTCTGTAACGTTAAATTACACTATTAAATCCTGTACTAAAAATATAACAATTACCTACGTACATGCATTTAGGCAATAAAAACTCTGACCCAACCTACTGCTGTCCAACCTACTACCTGGCTGCAACAAATTGTTGGCTATGACCTGTTATGCTACACTCAACGCAGCTCAAAATATTTACTAACTACAGATCTATAGCCTTTTGGTAACTTTGAATGTACATTAATAGTTTAAGAGTTATCATTCTTATTTTATCAGTAATAATAATGCCATAAACTGTGAAAATTTTGGTAAATCATACGACTTGGAAATACTCCCAATATTTTTGGGAATAGCTGAAAAAGTTTTTGTTCTCGTTTTGCAATAGGTTTAAGATATTTTTAATCGCATCCACTGATGCTTAAATTTATGATGAACAAAATATTATTAAAATATTTGTTATAGACCAAGTGATTCAAAAGTTATGATTCACATGCGCCCCTGTCAAATATTACATTCTACCAAATACGTCAGTTACGTATTCAGTAAAAATGTTGAGAAGATTAAAAACAATAGAACTGTATTCACTGGTATTAGACTCCAATTTTCATGAGACAGTTTTCTATTAAGCTAATATTGCAGAAAAAAGCTGAAAATCAAATCGTGAGTTATGAGCAGCAGAAGTAGTTGAGCAACTTTACTTGATTGTGTTCACCTTCCTTTTTGTACCAACTGGGAAGAATGAAAAACAAAATGGAGCATATAGAAGAAAGGAAATAGAAGACTGGAAAAGAAGTCAGGCTTGCTGTGGATTACCGAGCTCTAAAACAGCTCAAACATGCGCTTAATGACTCACCATTGATTGGAAAGATCAATTATCACATTGCATTGCCAGGAATGTGATGTTCTCCTCCTTAGATGCCGCATCTGTAATTTATGCACTAGAAAATAAAGAAACTATTAATAAAGCGGCATTGTATCTAATAAAACAACTCACAATAACTCTAAAAAAAGAATCCCAATTGAACTTCCTATTTTCCCTTTTTGTGTATTTCCAGATCAAAAAAACTTTCATAAGGCCTATACTTTCTAAAAACTATCAGTGAGATGTAAATAACTTAACTGTTCAAAGTCTGAATGACTTTTCCGAGCATACAAAAACATAACAGACCAACTAACTTAAATCCCTACTGACCGACAAATAACCTATTGACTGAGAAGCTAGGAGCACAGTTAAAAAACTCTGGTCATACATGAGATCCACTAACACTAAAGAAAAAATGGTGGTGCACTAATGCAGCAGTTACTACCAGCCTGGCAAACAACCAGTAAAAGCAAATATAAATGGCAATGAGTATTATAAAATCGAGGAAAAATCTAGCACAAAAGTCAAGCATTAGAGATGTCTGACAAAGGTAGATAAAAAATTTTAATGGCAGTGAAGCAGACACTAACCAGCATAGTCTAAAACAAACAAAATTAAAAAAAAACATGAAAAAATGACAATTCTAGTGCCGATCTTTTTTCTAAGTCAACTAGTGAAGCTTGGATATTTGCAAAGCATAGAAGTCGGCTGACCGAAATACGAAACCAAGTTTTAAACGGTAAACAGCACGAAAGCTAACTAAATAATGCTTAATTGGAATAGTATATTTTAATCAAGTTCCACACATAAATAGAACAGTATACTTCTGCAGTAACCAGCACAAACATTTTTAGAACAATAAGTACAATGCAAGAACATTTGCGATCACTATTATCAACGTTGCATAATAGTGCAACGTTGCATGATTATCAACGTTGCATGAACAAAGTTTACAACTGTACCTTTACAAGAATCAATCTACATAAAATCATAAATCAGCCACAAGGGAGAACAATTTTAAAACATTTTTTCAATATATTTTTGGTGTATTTGGAACATACGTACACTTTTCTTAATCAAACTCTTGCAAAGAGTTTAGCGCTTTTTTAAAATTTGCGAACTTACTCAAATTTTAGTATATTATAAAGTCATATTTTTGCTATCATTTCTAAGCAGTATTTTGCCATTTGAATGTGTTGGTGATGACTGAATAATTGTGATAATGGCTTTTTGATTATATTTTTGTTCAGTAAGTGAGTGTGAAGGTTAGTCAACTACATGACTATTATTTTGTACCGCATCATTTCTTTGGTGTTTACACTTTTTCACTAATGTTTTATGGCCAAAGTAACTTGTTTCAAATATAACTTGAAGATAAGAATATTAAATTAAAAATATTGCATCTATTCACCCCGTTACTATCATATTTTGTTTTTAGGGATAAATTTGTTCCTCGAAGAATTAAAAGCAACTTTGAACACAAAAACACTCATGCTGCAAGCTTCTAGTTTTAACATTAGGGGAAAGGGGCAATTTCTGGCAAAACACAGAGGTATAAGAAGTGACATTTTATAAGAAGCAAAGTTGGCGGTGGTTCATCTTGTTTTCTTGTTTGCGTATCTACAAATCACAAACATTGTCAAAGCATAATTAATTTTAAAGAATTATTTGTGCTATTAAGATAACTAGAATGTTGCAAGCCTGATCGATTTTAACTTGTATTTGAAATTGTTAGATTATATTAGACAGAATTTAAATCCTTAATGACCGACAAATATTTCATTGACCACAAAGTTAAAACACGATTAGCATACTGTAAACATACATAAGCTAACAGTATAATATATGAAGTAAAAAAACTTTTGTAGGGCAAACAGCTCAGAAGCTAACTAAATGAGCATCACTAGCAATGATTAGTACAACACATAAATACAGTAAAATACGCCTGCAGTTGACAGAACAAAAATCTTAGGAACAACAAATACGAAAAAATAATAATTATAACTGTTATCACCAACTTTGTAGGAGCCAGCAAGATTTATAACTTACTGATTTATTATGGCATTCAATTACTGCAAAATTAGCAACCAACCACAAGCAAGAACAATGTTTATAAAATTTGCTACAATATATGTTAGTTACATTTAAAACACTGCTTGATTAACTCTTTTACTATAGTGAGCCTATTTGTCGGCAATCGAGGTGATAGAAGGACAAACCAACAGCTGATGAATCGGCTAATCAAAAGGGTTTAATTTTTCTTTTTATGACAAAGCCTACACATTAGCTAGATCAATCGAAATTTGTCTGCAACAAAACAACCTTGTTGCAAATCACGCGCAACTAATCAAAAATAATTTTGATAAGCAAATTTATTTATAATCATTTTTCAAACCGGGAAAACCAAATCGCTTTTGTCATGGAAATAAGAAGTTCATCGCGTTTGCTCAATGCAAAGGAAACGTCAGATATTTTGTGAGAGTGAGAGTTACTAAACAAATTTATTTAACTTTTGTGAAAAAATTTGTTCTGAATGGGATGCACTTTACAGTAAAACAACCTCTCCATTGGGTTCTCAAAATATTGCATGAATACTAGTGATATATTGATTTTTTTTTTAAATCGTTTGAAATAATTTGCTTGATATACTGATTCATAAACCTAAATGTTGGAACATGACAGGAACAGGCCTACTTAGACAATAGCTTGAGAAAAAAACGCACAAAAGCATTCTTAACAAGCTAGAAAATTAAATGCTGGTAAAAGCCTTTGCAATAGCATCATATCCGTGGAACAAACATTTATCATTGTTTCATGACTTAAAATAATCTGGAAAGTTATAGGCAGTATCATATAATGCTTTGTTTAAATCACAATCTCCCATAACCTTCCAACAAATTAATTGTAGCATTTTTTTATGATGTCATTCTAAAAAAAAAGGTTATTATAATTAAACACGTAGATTAGGATTATTGAAAATGGTAAAAATGGCAGTGTATGTGCGGGTCAAAAGCCCTGTGCACAAAACACTTAGATTGGTTTAACTGGTTACTTCGAAATATTCGTTGTAAAAAGATTCGTGTGAATGCCGGTGTTTTGGTCATTCGAGTTTCTCACGCATCCTATGCGATGCCCAAATATCGGTCGTCAGAGTTTAATAGGTTGAGTAACTGCCTTACAGTAGCATAAATGGCAAAACTTCATCTACTATGCAAGCATATCTATTGGAATATTTATGAAATAAAGAAATCTTGGAAATTTATGCCAATGATTGGCATTGCATATGATACACTTACACAAAGGATATCAAAGTCTAAAGACTATTATTATGCAAAACAACTGGGGGCTTGTAAGCCATTCAAACAATTAATTTAGGCATTACGACCTCAAAGGAAGAATTATCAATGTCACGACTGTTTAAACTTGAGATATAGCCATTTTAAAGTTTACAAACTCTTTTAGAACGAACCACAACTTATATCAAAAAAACTTTTTAAATTTTAGTAATTAAAGATGTTACCTGTGTATATCACCAACAAAAAGTGGTAGACGTAATTTAGTGTAGCATAACACGGCCTAAGTTAAAACAACTACACATAAATTGATTGTTTTACTTTGGAAATCATTGACAACTCACTTCGCATTATGTTTTATTAGGTGATAATGATACAATGTTATAATATTATCATTTAAAAAGCTGTACTGCGGTAGAATGTGAGGTTTCTAGCATCTACATTTCAACCAAACAAAAATGAACAGGTCACAATAATGCAACAACAACTTTTCTGACAGTGTCCTAGAAAAACTGCAATATTTTGTTTTGCATTACTCTGCACGCTTTTGCACACACTTTTATTTTGGCTTATTAGTACTGTTGGGATACTTCCTTTTATTCCCATTTCCTCTGTCCATTTAATCAAGTTATTAACCCTTTAACCCAATTAAAAATTTAGCTCTCGGCCTACTGCCAGCCATTTTGCCAAAAGATTGCCGATTTTGCTTCATATGTATACAATTTTTATCAACTTCATCCTTTATTTAGATCATTTTTCCAAAATGTTAAAAGTAAAGCTATGCAAAAAATCCAATGCTTCTATATGTTGTGCATTGCTAATGCTATGTGAAGTTACGATCACTATAAAGCTAAAATGAACTTTCACAATGTTTCTTTTTTTACAAAACTATTACTTTGATTACCATCAAAGTCAGTGCTGCTACTTCAATTATATGTTTAATCACAAAAATATTAATCTAAAAAGGCTATCATGTCATCATCATAAGTAATTCACTGTTTTCTAACTTGGGAAGTACTTACAAATCTTACACAAAAATGTTCGTTTTTATGTTGGAAATTCCCAAAGTCAAGCGTCGCTATTGACTGTAAGTAATTACGTAACTAGACAATGATCGTTATTGTTTTGTAGCACTTGTACATTGATCATTTTTGCAGAGAGCTAGTTTATTTCAAGCAGGAATATATCTGAACCTAAATAATTTTTGTTGAAAGTTTGTCACAGAGGCTAAAGTTGGTGGCCAGAACTATTTAAAAGAAGATAACTCTAGGATTTTAAAAAAAATATGACATTGATCATTCTTCTGTTGAGGTCTTCATATATAAACATACATATGCTGAACATGATATGTTGACGTCATTTCATAGCAAACTTAGAGAAATGTATCAAAAATACATTAAGATGTCATTAAAACATCTTAATTTAAATTTAGATTCACAAGTTGCTGAAACAAATGAGATGTTCACGTAAAAGTCACTTCATAGTAAATTTAGACACACGCAGCAATAAATACCATTGATCCCAAAAAAAGATAAATACTACGCTGAGATCCAGACACTGGTTCCAAGTGGTTTTGGCTGCAGAACAACTAAGCTGCTGTTTTCAGACTAAACCACTCTTGAACAGTATTTTGAGCTTGACAACAACTAAGGATACATGTGCTGACGATTCCTGCAGCAACTAATGAACCTAAATATTCAGTGAGTCATTCAATGACTCAATATTCCCCAGACTTTCATATAATAACAAATCTATTTTACACCGACTTTTCATAGTTGATTAAAAACTAGATAGACCGCTGTCATTACATAAAAGTAAATAATATGTGTAAATTACTAAAGAAGAACTGAAAAATTAAACTTACATTCTTGATACGCTTGTTTTATAAAAAGATGAGTAGCAAAAAAACTTCATGATTTGTTTAACAAGTTTAAAAGTCTAGGCATTACTCCCAGCATTGCTGATTAAGCAGTAACTGGCCACAATCACTTTAAGTCATGTTGTACCGCGATAGCTTTGATACTTGGATGTAATTGGCTACTTGATTGGCTACACTACTAGCTAGATGAGCAGAACCTTCCATATAATTTTTTGGCCAAACGTGGCTGTGACAAACCATATTGGTTCTCCAATGCACACTTGCTCCATAGTAAAAAACTTGTCTTAATAGACATTACAAAGCACAATGGACAAACAAACAAGCATATAAGTTTACACTAAGCATTTAGCTGTTTTATTAATACGGTTCTTTTTCACAATCAAATTTATCATACGCTGCAGCTCGTCCTAAAGCTTTGAGAGCATTTACTCTACCATATTGCGTTCTTTTTTATTATTAATTTAAGTAGCAATTATTTTGGTGCTGCTAAATTAAGCCAAGAGTAAAATATTTCTTTGTTAATGAGCTGATACAAGCCAAGTTTGGTTTTTTATTTCTCAAAAAATCGTTTTCTCATGTACTCATTTAGTCAATTTTAGCTCTTTCAAGTTCTATGCTAAGAGAATGACTTTTGGTTTTGAGATTAATACAGATGAGAAAAAAAATACAAAAAAAAACTATTTATGTTAAAGTGTCATGATTGATCAAATAGTGTGACTTTGGGGCAAGGCAGCAATGCAGCTTTTGTGTATAAACTGTGATAATATTTTTTGCAAAGAGTGAAATATACATCTCAGGCTGCATATGAGCACCAGTCGGTTGAATGTAGAAACAGCAAATCGGCAGCGTGTCACGGTCAGCTCACTAATGCTTTCGTCATGATTCTGTTGGTGTATTCAGTCAGGCCTTCACCAGGAAGAGAGGCTTCTTACAGGAATTATGCCTACAACAATGATCTATTGGCAGAAAGAACCATGACAACTTGACAACTTGAGCCTGATCCTCAGATAAATGGACTTCATCACCACAAAAAATTGAAGATAAGAGGAGTAACAGCAATGAATTAGCAAGGATTCTTTTCTTAATGAAGTTTTACCACAGTGATAAGTACACGTATTGCATTGGATTACTAAGTGAAGAAAGAATATACTCCGTGGGATGTTGGTTAAAAATCATCTATCCCATGATACAAGCAGTGAAAACTCACCTGAACACATTCTAAGGGAACCAATTTTTATGAAAGTAATGGATATGTTTGCAAAAATATCGAGGATACTCCAAAATGGTAAGCCTATTAAAGTCATAATGTATTCCAAATAATGCTTGCCACGTGCGACAGAATCTGAACCTAGCTGTACAAATTAGCTAAGGTTTGCGCAAATCTCATCCTGCACACATTTTGTCACTTTGATGCTAATAAAAAATTGTGAAACGCTCTAGCAAAACAACATGAGGGATATCGTATTCAATACTAATCAGCTGCTCGATGTTGATTATCCACTCCCTGCCTGTTTGCGACTCCAGGTATCTCAAACATGGTGGCATGTCAAAGAAGCTATAGGAAAATGGTAGGCTAGCTAGCTGAGATCCTGCAGTATGACAACAGGGATAAAGTCTATTAACCTGCATGTGGATGATATTATATATGTGATATAGAATAAAGATATATATGACAAAGATATATATATATATAATAAATATATATATATATAATAAAGATATAAAATGATGATTTTTATACACATGAGAAAAAGTAAAATACTAGTTTGAAGATAATGGCAGAGTAAAAGATGTCATTAGCCTATGGCTACCAAACATTAAAAAGTGCCTTCAGGATTTTAATTATATAATCACATTGGCTTTAATAACTATAACTGTCATGACGTACTCTATCAACAAGTAGACAATTTGTTGACATTTATATTAATTCATATATAATTGTACATGTATATATAAATAGAAATATATATATATATACTTATGATACAAAATAGATATACAAGTCGCTAGCATAAAATCATACTTTATTATTGGCCACTGCATCATGATTACTATTGCTGTAATATAACATTTATATTTCTCAGCGTTGTTATTTAAATTGACGCTCTATCAAATATTTACTTGGGCTTAAAAGACTATTTTTATATATTTCAATGATATGAAATATCTGAAATTAATATAACAAACATGATCAACAAAATCAGAGTCTTCTTTTGTCACAAAATTAAACCATAGATTTTTTTACATTCAAGAATTACAAAACATTTTCTTTATTCTCACTAACATTATAAGTGACGGAGTAAATGCCTGGCGCATATTTATCTATTTTATGTAGATTTACAGTATATTCGGCTGTTAAATGTAGCAATTAACGGAACTTTTTTGTTCTGGCTAACTAACAAACAAACAAAGACTACAGCAAATTAGTGCAACAGATGCTTCAAGCATCTCACATGATCAGTTTTTTTCACATGATTGTTCAATATCAATGATCACATGATTGTTCACTATCAATGGTCACATGATTTATTGATAGTGGACATGTCAATGGTGATGCTATACAATGTTATAACACACCAAAGAGTGACTATTTCGACATCAGACATGCACAGGAGTTGTCATGCAAGTATGATATAAAATATATATTTGGAAAATATTTGAAAGGCTACTAAACTTTGAATAATATTAATCATCAGCGCAAAAAAAGCAATGCAAAGTAAACCTGCTTTGTAGTAAACTACAAAGCAGGAATAATGATGATGACTATAATCAACATCACGGAAACCAAAACAGTTTGCCACATACTAAACCTTTACAGCAGCCCATCTACACTAGATCATCAATAACCAATAATAAGAGCAACATTTACCCTCAATAAATTTAAATAGTTTTTTGAATATTGCTTTAGTAAGGATAATACTGTATAAATCATAAACCTGGTTGATAAAATTTTTCATAAACATATATGATGTACTTCCAAGTACACATTCAACTATAAAACACCTATGGATTTTTATTATTCCAAAAAAATTTACTCTGTTATTATTATTGCTCATACTCAAGAGTTTTATGGAGTTTTGATCACCTTTTTTTATTAGGTTAAGTTTTTATGAAGCTCGAAATTTTTCTAACAAAAAAGTGGAGCTTCTACCGAGATCAGTTTAAATTTGTTTTTGCAAGCTTCATGTGTTGAATATTTTTATATTTAATTTTATAATACTATCTATTTTATCTCACTCATAAACAACTTTTCTTTTTGTTTGACCACCAAACAAAAATAGCTCGCCGTATTAATTTTTCTGCTTGATCAAATAAAAACCTTAACATTTAATGGTATGTTTAAACCATTATGACATGGATTTGTATTCAATTAAATTAAAAAAATCTGTGGAACAATTCATAAAATAGAAGTCAGCAAAAGTATGGGAAGCACAAAGCATTGATGAATAAAATACAGAAACCTAATAGAAAGCTGAAAGGATGTCATTACATCCACAGAAAGTTTACCATAGACAATAAATTTGAGGAAAAATTTGTCAATATAATTGCAATACGCAACTAAAAAGAAAACCAGATATAATTTCGGAGGAGAGGAATCGACAAGGAAACACACCGACCTTAAACACTAAGCAAACTCAATGATAAAAACAGGCGGCAATTACGAACCTAAGAGCCATTGTTTCCTTATTAGGAGTTTGACCACTTGGACACTGTCTGCACCTCTTTTCTAATTAAACAAACATTACCACTGCACAAACATAAAGCAAACACGGCGACTTATAGCCAGACAAGACATAAAGAAAAATAACAAGTTAACTACAAGCATTATAAACGTAGCCACAATGTCACTAGCAATAGAAAAATATTGAAATGGTCCCTCTGCAGACACAGCATTCCACAACTCGGTAAACAACTACAAATTTATCTGTGAAAAGTTGAGAAATTGCAATCAGTATTGAGGCAAAAAACTATTGTTATATTTCACTGAAAATGTCTTATCATATTATATAATGTTACAGCAAAAAAGCCAAGCACTGATGAAATATATGAAATAGTCAAAACTGAATTAGCTGAAGAATTTACAGTTCCAGAAACAATAAAAAACTCAGTATATCTAGCCAACAGAAAAAAACATTGGTTCAATAATGTTGGTAAATACTATGCTGCCATTGCTACCATAAACTTAGAGACTGTTTTCTACAATGAATGAAAGCACGTTAAAACAGGAAATATTGTCACCATTTGTCAAAGGCCTGCGATTGATTTTAACAAGAGGTCTACTAAACAAGCCAATACTGCAGACACGCTTGACGCAGTGACTAATCTACTAAAATGACATATGTTTTCAGCAGTATGTGTGCAAAAGAGGAAACAGCCCTCTTTCAGGGGACAATCAACCCTAGCAAAATGATGTTGCGCATTTCATTGGCGCTAATGTCTGGCCAGAGAAAGCAAACATTGCCATTTTTAAAGGGCAAATGACAATAATAGGACAGAAACAGCCAGATCGTGAGTCAAGCGCGGCAATGCACTTGCAAGAATAAACCAAACAGTACAAGAACACCTATGAGTAACAAATAAAGGCATACATAGAGTTTTAGCTAGCAGAAACAACCAACAATTTTCTAGAAGAACCTGAGCTAATGAGCAACTACAAAAACATGATGACTGGTTGCCAGCAAACGAGACATCTACACTAAAGACTGAACACAAAACAGTGACAAGTGGTGACGGCTGGTACTCTTATCGACCTTGGTAGTTGGCCGTGTACTTCATAGTGAATAACAGAACTAGGTGTACAAGGCAGAACATGCGCAGCTGGAAACTGATATACAATAATATATTAATAAATATAATCTGGTTAGTGAGCAGTTAACTAATTAGCCTATTGTATCTGCGAGGAAACAAAAGGAAGTAAGCAACTTTTCAAATTAGGCCAATAGAAAACATGTTTAAAGCTTTGCAGAAACTTATTTTATTGTTTATTCTCCTTCATAGTGAACATCTGCTGTAGATGATTTACAGTTATTGAGTCTTCAAAAATTTGTATGTCAATAGGTTTATGAAGATTATCAGTTGAGCAATAGGGTTGGTAACGGAATTATTTCATCCTCAATAATGCCCGAAGCTACAGTAAAAGTAAAAAATGGTCTGATTCGGAGTGTTCTAAAATTATTACTCACAATTGTAGGATAAGTAGTTGAACACGTGTCAGAGTTTATTCTGCAGCACACTTAACCTTGATTTATATGACTTCAGCAGATGTTTACGAAGTCCAAGCTGAATAATTTTGCACCAAAATATTTTTGGTAGAATTTGTAGTTCAAATATGTAATAATTTCTATGTGCTATTGTCAAAAAATAGGCTTTATGAAATATTAAATTATTGTCACGTAAAAATCTGTTTAATTATTGAAATGTTAGATAATAAATATACTACATCTGATAGCCAAACAATTCTGATCATGCAGATATGTGAGACACAATGCAGCATGACAGAAGCCTGATTTGCAAGACAAAGGAAACAGCTTTTTTCCCTTTGTTATGATTTGGATATCATTTTAAAAAATCCATAAATTCTTAATCATATAATATGTTTTTATACTTTTATTGCTTTGGTTCATCCTATGGTTCATATTAAGCACCGATAGGTTTAAAACTGTTGAATTGGGTGAATGGTATGTCTATGTCTAACAAGATAAGAGTAGCACAAAAATCTGGCTTATACATCATGTTGTTCTAGATATGGTAATGCATTTCATTTGCTCTATGCACTTTACATAAAATGTCAGAATCAACAAAATATGGTTGTGTAAAATAAAGGTGATGGCTTGAATGTTATTATACGTTTAAATCGTTCCAGCGTCACTTAGTGTCGAGGCCTACCAGTTTGAAACCTGGTACAGCAAGCAGCAAAGAGAAAATTAAATTTTGCAATATATTATGCTAGAAATTCCACTGTCATACCTCGACCGAAGTGATAATGAAAAAAAGAAAGGGTACTGCTGGTTGTTGAAAAAGTAGTTGTCAGCAGGAATTGGCAGAGTATAGTTTAAACAAGAGTTGTTCGAGATGATATAAAATAAATTTGAGGGAGAACGACTTCAAAAAGGTGCAACTAACAATTTCAACAAATATGGATAAGTTAGATAAGTGCAGTGTTCTGTTAAAGGTCGCGCAATGTAGTCTCCTCTCTTTTCCGTTGTAGGATTCCACAGTATTGTAGTGGATTTCTTTTACGTTGTATGACGTATTTGCATAATACTTAGTGCTTTCAGTTGTATAACACCTAATTTACTACAGTCTATCTCAAACCTATGTTTTACAACAAGAAAATAAATCTTAATTAAAGCTGTAGGCCTAACCTACTGTACTGTATGTAATTTAACAACAGCAATAAGGAAATGCGCTTATTATATCTCTGAAATGCAATGTTAGAAGTAAAATGGCAAGCTGCTGTGTAATATACGCAGTTTGAAAGTTGGTTGTGTTCAATGTAGAATGGTTTTAATAGCAATCTGTAACAGAAAGCCAGCATCAGCATTAACGAGTCTTGGGGTTTTCTGCAAACTGGAGCAAAATAAATAAATGTTCTCGTTGTAAAGGGGCATTGTAGTTCGGCCCTAGCCTGTACATAAGATGTAAAGAATTTTGGCTAACGTTTTAAATAATTTAATGAAACCTTCGGTAATTGGACAAAAAAACCGGCTGATAAACTGCTTACCACAATTTCGTACCTGTAAATCGGTCTAAACTACAAATGGTTTACGTTTATTACAGAAACCTTCGGAAAAATAAATTCAAATAATTATTTTTATAATTAAATCTCATAATAATTTTATAAAATCGAATAATTATTCTTATAATTAAATATTTTTGCAAAATATTAAAAACGAAAAAATAGGAAAAACGGAAAAACCTATTAGTAACCTTCAACAACTGTACAATGCCATAGACTGGTGAAATGCGCACGTTTTTTTCATGAAATACGAACATCATAATGGTTCTACTCTTAGTCACACGACTTTATATGCGTTCCGTTGGCCGGTCTTAATTTTGCTTAAAAAAAGCTTGTCAAAGTTTTAATAACGATTTTAGGCCAAATTAATCTGTCTATTGATGTATAGGCCTAATCTGATGAGATGGGTTAGTTTTAAGATATTGCGGTAATCTTTCAATGACTCGGTAATATATTTCAATAGGTTTATATGTGTTTCGTATTGTTATTACACTTAAATGACTCTATTAAAAAATGATAAATTTTGTTGATGAGATTTCGGTACAAGGGTTTATGACGGCCGTTGATGAATAATTTTTGTGAGTTGTGTGCACATATGCATTTATCAAAAATCTCGCAAACAATCATTTTGCTTGTGTTTGGTCGTGAGAAAATTCAAGTAATTTTGTACGGATTACTCCTGCTATGTTTTATCGTAAAGCCCTGGGTTTTTAATAGAGTATTATAGGAAAACTTTGCAGTAACTTTTATTTGTAAATGACCTCATGGCTTCTAAAGGCCTTTTATACCTTCCTGTTTCAAGGCCCATGCTGCATTGCTTCCGTGTGTTTCAAGTTAAGTGTTTTCCCCTGTCTCTTATTGAGGTACGGGTTTCTACTTGGCATTTTAATAATACTATAGGGGAAATTTTAAAGCTACGTTTCAGTTGTAGCTCAGGACTGGTTCGGGTGTGAGTTTAGTTTTTTCAGTGTTAGTATTGAATATCCTCATGCTAAAAGCACTTTCGCATGACTCACTTGCTTTGTGCAGGAGATTCATGCAAAATCAGTACAACATGCAATCTTCATAGATACTTGAATGTTGTAAGTGATAAAATAGCCGGGTAGGTTAATGAAGTCAAACTTTCTTTTTTCAATTTTGTCACCGGTTAGCAAATAAGCGACATCATTTAGTTTAAAACTAAAATTTCGAAAATTCTGGCTCAATTCAAAATTTATTGCAACAACTTAAATGTTTTCTCAATAATTATACTATTTGTTAAACCATAATTTAAGGTATTTATTCTCGACAATGCATAATCTCTATAATATTTTCTTTTATTTTTTTGTGGGGCTTTTTCTAGATTTTTTGTGGGTTTTTTCTTGTGTGTAATTAACTATAGCTGCCTATATTTACACTAGCTTTTTTATATATTAAAAATATATTATTTTATTTATTTTAAACTTTTCATATGTTTTTAATATATAAAAATAAAGATTGCATCGTTAAAATAACAAAAGACTTGTTGCTAAAATAACTCAAATATTGCATCGCTAAAACATTGAGAAAAATGATTGCACTTTTCAGAAATTGAGCATTTTGGTCAGAAGCTGAAATAAATATCATCGCTATACCATTGTGAGGCAATATGGCTGCGTGGAGTGATGGGTTGAATGTGAGTTACGCTTTCCGAACAAATCGGGTTTCCGAGTTCAATAGCATTACCAAACCAATTTCCTATTCGTAGATTTTAATTAATGTAACTGGACATCGGATGTGCAAAAACACAGAAAGACAAACACAGAATTTATATATATATATATGTTTTGACTAACTAAATGTGAATTAGTTTATTGCTTAGAAGCTTGGGGTAATGCAACTAAAGCAAATCTAAACCAACTCATTGCAATACAAAACTTCTCTACTTTGAGTCATTTATTACAAAAAGCAACATTTCCATCAGTTTCATAATTTAAAAAACTTAGAATTTTACCATTAATTTGCTTTACAAGTGGTTATTTCTACTTTAACTTTCTATTATTTTAAGAGACACTACTCCACTTATTACATAAAACACAGATCAGTCTTTGATGTCTCTATCACTTTCATCATCTTCCTCAGCATCACTAAATGAAACATGTTTTAAAAGTTTAGAACTCTTTTTTGACTAACCTCCGGCAAACCATCAATTTTAATCATTTTAAATCAAATCTGAAACTTTACCTCTTCGATTTAATTGAATGGTGGTGACTTTTTTCTATCTAAATTTATTAACTAACTGGTTTGAGTCAGATGAGATGGAACTTTTACTATTTCTTATGAAAGTATTATTACTGCTAAAAATAAACAGCCGCTGTAAATAGTACTCTTGCTCAATAGACAATCATCGGAAGTCTATTAATGTACAATTGGTGAAACCTCAATAACTGTAACCGGCTTGTTACGGCTGGTTATTGTGAGGTAGAAATTGCATCAAAAAATGAAGTTTCTGCAAAGTGAAACAAGGCTCAGTATGGACTGTTGTATTACACAGATGGAGAGAATGGCTTGGATTATAACGAGAGAGATATAAGATCGTTTATCTTTAATTTTGTGTTCAACCGAAAACGCATGGTCATCCCCAGACATGAATATAATGTGCTCGTTAAATGCAAGAGTTGTCTACTCTTATTAAAAAAATGAACATGAGAGGATAACTTGCACTTGTACTAAAATCATTACAACATCCCTTCACAAGCTCAAAAGCTGGCATATCTAGATAATGATCTACTAAGATAAATTGGCACATAAAACCTGTGACAACCACATAAGCTATCGTAAATTTGTGTGGGTAAATGCAACGCAAGTAAACAACAAGAATATTGGTCAAGAGTAAGGTACGTAATAATATGCAATAGTGATTGTCTAGCGTTCATAGTTTGTTGCTCAGCGATATGATGTAGCAGCATGTCGCAGTATGGTAGTTACCATACTCTTAAGCTTATGTCTCATATTCATCTGGCTGTTGCCTGAGCCGCATACTCCTCCTCGGGGTTGCCGTCATAGCTGATCTGACATTTACTCTGCGTCTTTCTGCATTTACAGTAGAGTCATTAACTGAGATTACAGGTGACCTGTTCCATACCATGTGCTGACCATTATCTCCCTCTATGATAACCTTTTGATCGCCATATTGGTTAGCTCTGACTACTGTGCCCTCCTGGCTGCTATCTCTCATCATAACACGATCTCCACCACACACTGCTGGAAGATCTTTTACCTTGGGATTGATATCGTGGTTCATCTTCATTCTCTCTTTGTAAAGCTCATTCTTGGCTTTAAACTTCTTATGATTGGGTAGCTTTGGCATTAGACTATCAGGATGTACTGCCACAGTTGTCTTCAGCATCCGTCCTATAAGCAATTCAGCGGAAGAGTATACTCCAAACTGTGGTGATGCTCTGTAGGCAAGGAGAGCTATATATGGATCTTTCTCCTTGTTGAGCAAGGATTTTACTGTTGCAACCGCTCTCTCAGCTACACCGTTGCCGCGAGCATACTTCGGGCTACTTGTGACATGGGTGAATCCATATGCTTTTGCAAATTTCTGAAAGTACTCAAATGAATACTGTCCGTTGTCAAACACTAAACAATCTGGAATACCGTGCCGGGAAAACATACTTTTCATGTGGGATATGACATTCTTTGATGTAGTATCTCTACCTAGTAAAGCTATCTCAGAGTATCTTGAATAATAATCTGTCACTATCAGGTAGTTGTTTCTCTCTAGTTGAAACAAGTGAGTGCCTAACATTTGCCAAGGGCGATCAGGGGTAGCGGAAGGTCTCAGGGGTTCGTATGTTATATTCAATTTTCTCTTACACACTTCACAATTAGTTATCTGTACCTCTATTGCCTTTGCCATAGACGGCCACCACAAGCTGTTTCTAACCCTTGATTGGCCTTTAGTAATGCCTAAATGTCCCTTGTGTATATCCTCAAGAACCTGACTTTTCTGGGATAGGGGAACCACCGATCTCATGCCTAGCATCAGCAGTCCCTTGTTCATAGTCAGTAGTCCTCGCCTTTCAAAGTACGGCCTCAGGAGTGTGTCCATGGATGAAAGGTAAACTGGCCAACCCTGTTCAACATAATGAATAACCTGTCTCAAAGTTTCATCTTCCCTTTGTTCCACTTTGAATTTCTCCAACCTGTCGCAACTTCCATTCCAATGCACACTCTCTTGTATGTAGCTCTCAATCACTTCTACTCGTACTATATCACTCTGTTCTGGTTCCCAATTGTTATATTATGATAGTGCATCTGCTGCCTTGTTGTCAGTTCTACTCACATATTTGATGTCATAGCAGAATCTCTGTAGTCGCAATTTAAAGCCTTGAATTCTGGGAGGCAGCTTATCTAGAAACTGATCACCGAACAAGGGAATGAGGGCTTTGTTATCTGTTTCAATCGTTACATCTGTCATTCCTAAGACATAATGAGAAAATTTCTCCATTGCCCAGCACACTCCTAGCGCCTCATTTTTTTATTGCTGCATAACGCTGCTCAGTTTCACTAAGGGATCTATTAGCCGCCGCCACTAGCTTACGGGTGCCGTCACTTTAAAGTTGACTCAAAGTAGCTCCTAGTCCTTGATTGCTGGCGTCTGTGGCCACAAATGTGGGCTTTTCTGTACTGTATGGAGCAAGGATGCTTGGTTTGCTGAACAGCTCTTTGACTCCTTGAAGTGCACTCCCCTGCACATAACCCCAGTGCCATTCAATACCTGTCTTCAGCAAAGCCCTCAGAGAGGCACTTTTCTCAACCAGCTTCTCTGAGAAGCGTGCATATTGATTTGCAAGACCAAAGAAACTTCTTACAGCTGTCACGGAAGTGGGTGTGGGAAAGTCTTGTATTCCTTGTAGTCGCGGTCCAGCGCTTATACCCTCCTTGGAGATGATATACCCAAGAAACTCCACACTTTTTTGACAAAACTTGCATTTTGACTTATTCAGTGTCATACCCGTCGTCTTGATTGCGGCCAGGGCCAGCTCCAAACTTTTGTCATGTATCTCTTCCGTTTCTCCAAATACACACACATCGTCCATATGAACTATCACTTTTTCAATCCCATTCAGTATTCTATTCATTTCTGCTAAAAATATTTCCGAGGCACCACAAAGGCCTTGGGGAAGTCTTTCATACATGTATCTTCCCTTATCAGTCAAAAAAGTAGTCAACTTTTTTTACTCTTGCCTGAGTGGTATCTGAAAAAATCCACTGTTAGCATCAATTTTTGAAAACTTTACACCGTTTTCCAGACTAGCAAGACTGCTCTCTACAGTGGCCATTGGATGAATTTCCCTCATCACATATTTGTTAAGTTGGGTTAAGTCTGTACAAATTCTAACTTTGTCTTGGCCATTTTTGGTACAACGACCATTGGTGCAACCCAGGGTGTTGCTTCAGTATTTGGAGTGATGACTCTATCCTTCACCATCTCATCTAATGCTTGCTTCGCTTGTTTCTTTAGCGGGAATGCTATTGGTCTAGGGACGTGTATGGCAAAAGGTATGGCATCCTCATTTAGTGTGATGGAATGTTCACTCTTCACTTTTCCTAGACCCTTGAACAGCTGCTGGTCCTCATTCACATCACTCACTTCACATCTGTCAGCATCCGCTGATATGAACTGTAGTGTTTCACAGGCTTTTCTGCTCAGAACTGGTGTCTGTTGATTCTCAATTACATATATATCTTCTTTTGTGGCAAATTTACCAGCTTGGATGCGGCATCTTATAACCCCTAAGCAATTTAACTGTGTTTTACCTGCCCCGTATAATCTTTTAGTTAAAGGCTCCAATCTCCCTTTGAAGTGATTTGGTCCACAAACACTTAGTGCAGCCCCAGTGTCCAATTTAAAGCTGGCTGTTTGCCCCTTCTTCAAGCTTGTGTCTACTTTGACTGTAGAATGCCATGCTCCTGTGTTGATGGATTCCACTAGGTATATTTCCCTTAAATAAACCTCCTCCTGAACCTCTGTTTCATCGTCTTTTAGAGCATTTATTTCTGCTCTTCCTCTGCACTGTCTGGCAAAGTGGTTAAATTCATCACAGTTTCTGCATTTTTGACCCATAGCGGGGCACCTTACTTACTTGCTATGATTCTTTCCACATCTGCCACAAAAGCCTCCACCAACTGTTTTTATTGCTGGTTTGGTTTTCCAGCTTTTTCTTTTACTCCTTACTACCTCAATATCTCCATCCTTGATTTCCTGCTTTTCTTGCTGTGGGGTTGCAGTCACATTTTTTAACTTGACTGCCATTTCTTGCACTCGAATTGCCTTGACAACGTACTCTAAAGTGAGCTTCTCATCAGGCTCTCTCATTAGCTTATCACGAAGCTTCACATCATCCATTCCAAAGAGTAGTTTATCTCTGATGAGTAAATCTCTCTTTGTTTCAAAGTGTCATCCTTCAGCTAGCCTTTTCAGCCTCATAAGATATGCATTACATGACTCACCTGACTGAGTGCAGCCGTGGAATTGAAATCTATTCACTTTAGTTCCGGACCTTGGGTTGCAATAATCTTGAAATTTCTTTAACACATCATTCAACTTCCTCCCCTCCGTTACTTCTTCTATCTCATGAATCAGACCATTTTCATCAGGGTCAGTTCTAAATTCTAGCTGTGAATTTACTTTCCTTACATATTCACCTAACACATGCCTGAACAAGGCAAGCTTCCTCTTTTCTGAAGCCTTGCTTGTTGGCAAGGCTGCAGAAAACAACATGGACTGCAAAAATATTTCTCATTAACTCAACTCAAATGGATAATTATGTCCCTTTGTGTAAGTACGGCTGTGATAGCCAACTAAGCAACTACTCATTAATTCGAAACATATTGTGCAAAGACTACAACAGTTGTACCAAGCAGCTTTCATGCTGCTCATACACGGTGTGGCTCTGCACTACACAGCTGGTGGCAGGTAATGAATTACTCTCTTATGCAACATCTTGTCATGATAGGTTGGTGCAGCATGTTATGATTACATGACCAGCTTGTATGCAAACTTTTTCCATAAAATTTGCCATTTTGGTGCTGCTTTTCTAAGGTCGGCCTATACGCGAGGAAGACTTTTATTCCAGAATCGGCAGTATTTTCATATTCTGGTCCTTCGATTGTTTGACAAAAAACTAACACGCAATTTTTGTTAGCACTTCTACGTCAGTTTGTACTTGATACTAATTATAGATATATACAGAGATTCCTCCGATTTATTTATATCTATGATCTTGACTTGGTAAAAAACTACTTGATTCAAAATTAGGGTTTTTTCTATTGTAAATTACCTTTCAAATCACTTTATGCAACATGGAATTTTGCTTCAATTTGCTATTTCGTTTACTTCAACCACACAAAAAATTTCACACATTGCACTATCTTTATCACTACAATTCAAGTACATGTAGCTCTAAGAAATTTCTTTCTGTTCTCATGCAAAGATATGTTATGTATTGA